>NC_085014.1:26461226-26761226 GCF_963854185.1 Sardina pilchardus
AATTGAGGAAATAGTTCTGCATGGTGGTGGAAAATAAATGATTGCCAACCACACGCCCGCATACCTCTTCTGCAGGCAATGGGGCAAGAGGCATGTGGAGACATTGGGGATCAATCCCCCCCATTGTATGTGTGTATGATATTGCACCCCCCCCACCCCAGCCCCCACCACATACACACCATATACAGTACACACTCACATGCATATACAGTACACACACACACACACACACACACACTCACGCGCACATGTGCACACACACAGACATACACAGTCACAGACACACACATACACACACACACACGCAAAACCAATATATATTTTGTTGTTTTTTTCAATCGCAAATGATCCAGTATTTTTTACTTTTTGTTGCTATATTTGACTTTTCTATTTCTCTTTATATCTGTAAGAATGTTTGTTTTTTGTAAAAACTCTTGTTTTGATTACTGCAGAAAATCTACTTTTGAGTTTTTACAGAAGATGAGGTCTGAGAAAATGACCAAATGAAATACAAAAATAGAAACACAGACGGCAGTGTTTTCTATAGAGTGCATCAGTGTGTTACTGGTGATATAAGGGTAATTCAAATGGTGCTTGTGTGTACAGTTTTGCTGCAAGAATTTAGTTTTTGGAAAGGAGTGTTATGTTTTGATTGCAGTGTTTCATTTTGGTATAGATGTGAGTTGTTTATCCCCAAGTGCTATGTGTTATATAGCTGTGTGTAGAGTTTTGAAATAATGAGCCAAATTCTGCAAAACGTGTGTAAGCAATAGGCAAAAACTGTAAGATGCTTAGTAGCCAAACTGACAAAGTTCACCTACGTAAGTTGCAAGTGAACAGAATGGGCCATAAGACACTAGCATACATATCACTTATATCGATCTCAAAGCTACAGATGGCACGGTGAGAATGCACCCTTCAGTGAGAACTCTTCAGCTGAATGTCATGGACTCCAGGACTCAGCTTAACCCTCTCTGTCTCAGGGGGTGAAAGGCTGCAAGGGCTCAACATGATGTAAATAGGAATGGAACAGGGCATGTGCATTTGACAATTTTTTTAAGGTCCATGACTACTGAGCAGTATGTGCCGAGGATAATGTTCTACGACAAGGACATCTACATATTCATCATGCAATCATATTATGTAGTCCTCCTATTACTGAAGTGATGTCATGTGCCTCATTAACCAGGAAGCACTAAGCAGACAGATACGCTCAGACACATGCACCCGCACGCACGCACGCACACACACACACAGAGAGTATCAAAGTGGTTTAAAATATTATTTATTTTCTCCAGCATCATTTCTGTCTTTATCAGCCCTCCTTCAGGCAGTTTGTATCTCCATGCCAACATGGATGGTGATCCCAGGCCAGCAGGTTTAAGTGTGCCCGTAAACACTGAAGCGGACTCACGGAACAATAGAAGGAAAATCTCAAAGCTGTTTTTGAGGAGAGCAATGGCACTCTCTGGTGGCACTTTATTTATTCTCACCCTAGAAAATGTTTTAAAAAAAAAAAAAATACAAAAAAAAAGAGCAAACCCAGTCCAGTCCTATCTGCGCCGGCGCTTGGCCTTGCCTCTGTAGAACGAGGAGTCCGGTGGGTACAGGTTCCGACCGCCGTGGCCTCCCGACTTCCGCCGTCTGTCTGAGAGGCGGCCCATCCACCGGGGGCCCCCCCTCCTCTCGGCGGAGGCGGTGCGGGGGTGAGGGGCTCCGCCGGCACCTTTGGTGGGCCAGTAGTGGGATGAGGAGCAGAGCTCGTCTTTTTGGGACGAGTGTTTGGACGCTCCTCTCGCCCGCTCTCGTTTCAGTCGCTTCGTCTCGCGCCGCTCTCGCCGCTTCTCTGGCCACGTCCGCTTGGGAGCCCTCGCCTGCAGCAGGCCTGGAACACACCACCATACAGACACAGCTCAGAGACATCGCATGTGCCAATCATGTCACTCAGACCCATATGCTGTACTGTAGGCGTCTGTCGTTCATCACGTATGTCTTGATCGTTAAGGCACTAAATGCGGTTTTATGCACTCGCATACCTTTGATTGAGCTGAGCGTAGCAGTCTGCCGCTTGAGACTTTCTTCTTCGGTGTCGTAATGACAAACACGGGGAAGAAAGGAGACAGAAGCTTCCGGCATCCTCTTATGGAAACACTCCTGAGGGAGAGCAGGGGAATGTGAGGGGGAACGAGAGCGAGAGGGAGAGCAAGAGGGAAAGAAAGAAAGAAAGAAAGAAAGAAAGAGAGCACTCTGTCAGAAAAAAAGCTATTTGAATGACTTTTGAAAAAGAAATTTGAATGTACAAGTCTCACATGGCCGTAGTGTCCTCTCCTGCCACAGTTGTAGCAGGCTGCTGGCCGAGGGTTTCTAATATGTCTGCCAGGTCTCTTAGGGGCTCCTGGCTCAGTCTGGTAATAACGCAGTTAAAGAGGGTCAGACAAATGGAGGCAGAGCAACTATTCCAGTGGATTTGGATTACATCTAAAATGCTTCAATCAAAATGAACTGAATAGATGCCACACTTGTGCAGAGGAATTAGAGGAACTGTGAGACTGGTGTAGTAATGCATCTATCTCACCGTTAGATGGTACTGCCTCCAGAGGTCTGGGCATGCCTGGACAACAGATGACAGATGTACACAAACTGATCAGTCAATACATACTGTACAACTCACCCACTAACACACACAAGCTGGACCTCTTGTACAGGCCTGCCGTGTGTCTTGCTGGGGCATGGGGACAAAATCATCTGACCTATTTTGCATTATAGGGAGGTAATGCAAAACTGTTTTGAACCACCATTGTTGTCACATTATTACAGTAGATTTATCTAATGGTTAGATGGTCGTTTTGAGGGGCCTGGGGACAAATGACCCAGAAACAGACAAATCCAGCTTATAATAGCCATAATATAAGTATAATAAAAGCTACATGAAGCATGAAATATTTTTGGGCTCTGGGACTCTGGGCATTTTCCATTATAAATAAAAAGGAGATAAACAAACAGTGGAAGACGTTGCATATTTGCTGGGTACAAAAGCTGTGAATTGAGACAGAGGATTTGAGACTTGGGATCATGTACGAAAAACAATATGTTTTTAGAAAAGTGTAGTGTGTAATAACACTGCAAATACATCTGTTAAATGTGGAATTATTTTAACAGTTCTAATTTATTGTGAGTTGTAAGCACCAGGGCTTGGACCTGTGGTCCTTACCGTTGAGCTGTGCTGTTCCAGGTTTAGCCCTGTTAGGCCAGGAACTAACTTCCAGGATTGGCCCACAGCAGAAACAGGGCTATTTGAAATGTATGCATATGCATATATCTGACCTCCTGTAAATGTCCACTGAGTCCACAGCGGGGGCAGGGCTGGCTACAGCGAGCCAGCAGGGGGCATGGAGGTAGCGGTCGGCTGGCTCTGCTGGGTCGGGCCAGGTCTGCGTGAGGGGGCCTCTGCACTCCTTTCAGGTGTGTGTCCGCAGGAAGCCCGCAGACAGGGCAGTGACGCAAGGAACACAGAGGCTGGCGATGACCTTGCTGACCACACAGTATACAGCAAACGCGTCTCTGGAAATATAAATCGATACTTGGTCAGAGTAAAAAAACGTCCAAATTCAGTGTGTGTGTGTGTGTGTGTGTGTGTGTTTGTACACACGTGTTTAATTCCAGAATCATGGAGAAATGCTAAGTATGTAGATGTGGCTCCTGAAATACAAACAATATATGGCAAAGGGTGTGCATGCCTTGGAAGCAGGGCAGTTTCGAGCCACGTGGCCAGTCTTCCGACAGTCCGAGCAGACGATTCCTGGCCTCGGGAGGAAGTTTGGGAGGAATATACCAGGCGTAAAGTAACGAAGAGAGGGCGTCATAGTCTGAAAAGGGTAAAAGAAAAATGTATTTATGCACTTTATAGAACTGCATACTGTTCGCTTTTTCTCTCCCCACCACAATCACAGTCTCACCCACCTTTTTATCTTTCTCAGAAGTCGCCCACAGATCCTGATCATCACCCTCTTCCTTTTGACACTCTTCCTCCGACCCGCTGTGTCTCCTCCAAAACTCCAGGTTCAGCTGAATGTTATGATCTCCTTCCATCTCCGCTCCCCCGAGCAGCATCCAGTCCTCCACGACAACGTTGTCCTCCTCCAAATCAGAGCTGACCTCCAGGCTTAGGTTTGTCTCTGGCTGAAGGCCGCAGCTGGTTGAATAGTTCCTGAGGTGATGGAGTGACCTGTCCATGGATGTGGACGCCCTGGACTCTCCTGAGAAAGTAACGTCTTTTGCCGTGTCTCCATGTTCTGAGGCACTGTGGTCCGCTTCCTCCTCTGTTCCTGAATTTACTGATCCACTACTCCAGTTATGAAGCCGGCTGTACAGTTCCGACTCCACGTCGTCACTGTCTTCATCCCCCTCACTTTCATCACTGTCTACATATCTAGCAAACATGCTACAGACAGCTGAAACAATGTTATGAAAAAGTAAGATTGATACAGTTAGTTAAATTAATTTTCATATTAATTCTTTAAAGAATATACCTAAGACCAAATAAAATGCCTTGACAGCTGGAAAAGTGAGCTAGTTAGTAGTCATAATAAGAGAGACATCATATTGACAGCCAGTTCCCCTCTTTTAAAGAAGCACTGACCTTTTTGGAAAAGTAGCTACTGTCTACACCAGACTTATTAGATGAGGATACAGACCCTTCTCGTCTCTGCTTGTAGTAACCCATTCTGACACCGTTGGCCTAGCAAGTGGAATTCACTTGAAGTAGGTTAAAGCAGTTTGCCTGTACTTTGGCATATAAGCATTATTCCCAAAAAAGGTTCCTCTGTTCCTCTGTGCCGGCTATTTCGCTGCTCACTACCCTACTCCAAGCATTCTGGTGCGACCAGGGGAATCCAAAGTCTGTGCTTCCTCTAGGAAAAGGCTTGTGTTTTGTTTTAGAGCTAGCCTAGTAGCCTACGCTAAATTGTAAAATAATGGTCAACTCCTTACAACATCTTCACAGTGTTTCGCTAGAGTTAACATTCATTCATTCATTCATTCATTCATACTAAACATGTGCCAGTTGTACATTAGCAAATCAAAAGAGTAAGTAGCCTATCCCAAATAAATAAACAAATATTCTACAACCTCAACTCACCTCGCCGGTGCACGGCAACACATGTACGTTCATCACCCGGGGTTTGCTGTTCGTCAGTTCCGTGAAGGCGGCCGGCGAAAAACATCAAAATAAAGGTAGCCTACACACGAAGGATATATATTTTTTTTTTAAAAGAAAGAAAGAAAAGAAAGGGATGATAATCTACTAACATTGGTTTAAAGTAAATGTATACAACAATTCCTTGCAAGAATACATTGTGGAACCATTTTCATATGACCTAAAATAGGCTAACCCATTATCAAATAATCAAACACTTAACTCAAACGTATTGTAGGCCTAACCTAGTAGGTGCGTTTGACTTCATGTAGCCGTCTTAAGACGACTGCAGACGAGACTATTTCTGACATTCTGATAGGTCTTTCAAACATACGTCATGGTTGAAAACCTATCAGAATGTCAGAAATAGTCTCGTCTGCAGTCGTCTTAAGACGGCTACATGAAGTCAAACGCACCTATTAGGTGCGTTTGACTTGACGAAAATCTGCGCAGATCTGACTTGATGTGATGCATGCTGGGTTAAACAGAGTGCATACTGGGACAGACGAAATGCAAACTGGTTAGAAATCATGTCCGACTTCTTGCAGTCGCGGTGGGAGTTACCCCCGTGACATCATGTCACATGTCCATACAAGATCTCGGGAGACTGCGTCTTAGCTCAGCCAGCGCAGTTCAGCGCAGTTCGTTTTTAAGCAACTGCGCTGGCCAAAACCCACCCCAATGACGTCAGTTCAAAGTTGTGATAGGGCCGTTTGGAAGAATCTCCCCATGACGAGTATGACAGGTGTCTCGTTCTGCCTCCTTACCCAAGACACTAGAGCGGACCAATACGGATCAGTTCAACTGCACTAAAACCATAGACTGTAAAGACTAAAACCAACGTCTGGGATGACGCTGGAGCTTATCCCTGTGATCCATCTTGCTCTGTTCTAGAATCTTTGCTCCTTACGTTAAGGAGCAAGCACACTGCTCGAACAAACGCCAACAAACGCCAACAAACACGGACGACCACGAACAGTTTGGTCAGTGTGGACGGTCAGTCCGCGTTTGTTTGTCACTGTCTGACAGAGTCCGAACGAGTTCGACATGTCGAGTCCGGTCCGGTAAAGTTTTAGAATGTTCGTGCAGTGTAGACACTTTTCCAACAAACTCCAACAATCGGACCCCTTGTTGGCTTGACAACTAGGCTCAGCTTGCGTGCATAACATCCGCGAGCGGAAACTTATATTAGGCTACTTGTAGCCTTATTCACACGCATCTCCTGACTCACTCGTAAAAAACAGCAGCATCGATAAACATAAACTCTGCCGGACGTTTCTAGGGGGAGGCTGCGGAGTGCCTTCCCAGAGGGAACCCCCTGCAACCCCAGAGAAATGATAGGCCTATGCGACGGTGCAAAATGCACACTCAGTCTTCTCTGTCGGATTGCTCACAAAGTTCTTGTCACACTGATATGCGTGTCACTTGTTTACAGAGCACGATCTTAGATTTCCGATGGCATTAAATACTAGTGGGTGTAATCAAGGGTTCGCGAGAAAATCAACGTGAATTTAGGCTACATGCAATCATTCTGCACATTATCTGCGACGGGCGACAAATGCAAAATACACATTTCTTCTGTGTTGGATTGCTCACGAAGTTCTAATCACACTGATATCACATGCATATCATCTGACAGAGCACGATCTAGCAGTTTAAATAGGCTTAATTGCTGTAGCAACCGATTCGCGAGAAAAATCAACCTGACTGGTTGATCTGATCTTTACATAAAATGTTATCATCTTTGTTTCGTGACAGATGATATTTAAGCATCCGAAAGCGAGTTTTGCACAATGGGGTGATGCTGTCTAGAATTGCAGAAGGATGTCCTGGCCGATGAATCGCCAATTCACATTATTTAGTGGCAAATTAACTTGCATTCATAGTGAATCAAGTCCTGAATAGATTTCGGTACCCTTGCAGCATGGAGGCTACCTTCCACTAAACAACTCCCAGTAGGCTATAACAGTTAGGAACTAAAACGTGTAGGCCTATTTGGTTTTAAATGATTGCCAAGGGACTCAGCTATAATATGAAATAAATCCTGAGGTGACTAATACTAGCAGGCTAACAATGTTTGTGGAAAAATATGGGGGAGACTGGGTATAGTTGTAACACAGGGATAGTTGTAACATCACCATTTCCACAGAACAGGAATAAGATATTGGAAATATGATCACATCAGCACGTCCACCACTCCACCACTAGGCTATCCCACATGGTGATTTTTAAGCCTATAGCCTAATGTCACCCGTTCTAATTTAGCAAAGGAAAAAAATATTTTGACATAAGAAAGTCACATTTTTCACCACGGCTATATTTTTCTTAGTAGGCCTACTTTTACCATTGAAGATACAATCACATGCCTCATATTATATTAAACTAGTCACTGAGGCAAAACATGATGCATTTCACTCCACATGCATTCAAATGAGTACAATTGCTAGATTTAAAAAAAATGTTACAGGATGCTTCAGGATGTATTCCTACACCTCACTTGGAAACTACATCCTCTCCCTTCCAGATGGCCTAAAATTATTTATGTGTAATTTGTAATCATCATATCGTAATTTCTCTGCCCTTGTTTTTGTCAGCTGTAGCTTATCAACTCTGGCACATCTGTAGTACAAGTTTTGTGCGATGTTTTATACTATCCAGTCAAATTTACACAGAGAAACACACAGAGACTCACAAACACACCCCTACACACATCTCACACACAAAAATACACATACACACAACCACATATACCACGGCTACTTTGGTTATGGTCATTCAAAGAGAAACAAAATTAAATAACCTGTTT
Organism: Sardina pilchardus; assembly: GCF_963854185.1. NCBI lineage: Eukaryota > Metazoa > Chordata > Actinopteri > Clupeiformes > Clupeidae > Sardina > Sardina pilchardus. The sequence continues at coordinate 26,469,227 of NC_085014.1, forward strand.
TCTTGTGTTCATAGACCTATTTCAATGCCCCGAACATGTTTTTGAAACATATGGTTTGACCTCTCTTTTTCTGTCTTTTATCTCACTGTTACAACTTACCCCAGTATGTGTTACAATCCACCCCGTGGTGGGGTCGGTTGTAACAAAGGGTCACCTTGTATTTTACATCAAATTAAAGCTGCGAGCAGCAATGTGGGGGCCAAGCTTTGGAAATTTGGAAAGACAACCCCCCCTCCGCCCCTCCCCCTGTGACCACCATAGAGGAGTATTTGTGTGCTTTTGTCTGGGCTTGAGAGAGAGAGAGAGAGAGATGAAAGCGTTACTGAAAAATGAGCTGACTTTCTGTGATTATAGCGCCCCCCTAGTGGTCAAAAGACATGACATGGGAGAGTGGGCGTGTGCAAATGGAACCCACCCCCACGACCACCATAGAGGAGGGTGTGCATGCTTGTGTCTGGGTGAGAGAGCGAGAGAGATGAAAGCATTAATGAAAAATGAGCTGACTTCCTGTGATTCTAGCACCCACCTAGTGGTCAAAAGACATGAAATGGGAGAGTGGGCGTGTGCAAATGGAACCCCCCCCCCCCCCCCCCCCCCCCCTACGACCACCATAGAGGAGGGTGTGTGTGCTTGTGTCTGGGTTAGAGAGCGAGAGAGATGAAAGCATTAATGAAAAATGAGCTGACTTCCTGTGATTATAGCGCCCCCCTAGTGGTCAAAAGACATGAAATGGGAGAGTGGGCGTGTGCAAATGGAACCCCCCCCCCCCCACGACCACCATAGAGGAGGGTGTGTGTGCTTGTGTCTGGGTTTGAGAGAGAGAGATGAAAGCATTAATGAAAAATGAGCTGACTTCCTGTGATTATAGCGCCCCCCTAGTGGTCAAAAGACATGACATGGGAGAGTGGGCGTGTGCAAATGGAACCCCCCCCCCCTCGACCACCATAGAGGAGAGTGTGTGTGCTTGTGTCTGGGTTTGAGACAGAGAGAGAGTGGATGTGAAGAAAATAGGCAAAATTAATTTCTATTTTTTTTGTTTTTGTGTGTGTGTCCTTGGGATGTGTTCCTAAGTCCACTTACCAAGTTTGGTGTCGATAGGTGAAAGTGTTGTTTATTATAGCGCCCCTAGTGTTCAAACGTCACCAAATTTAGTGTAGGTCCTCCGGATGTGCTCACAAGTCCACATACCAAGTTTGGTGTTGATACGAGAAAGTTTTGCTAATTATAGCGCCCCTAGTGGTCAGAGTGCACCAAATGTATTGTACGTCCTCAGGGTGGGGTCCCAAGTCCATATACCAAGTTTGGTTTCGATACGTGTAAGCATCGCTGAGATATGAGCCTACTTCCTGTTACTATAGCGCCCCCACAGTTGTCAATGGGCACCAAAGTTGTTGAGGCTTCTCTTAATTGGGTTCTGAGCCCATGTTCTAAGTTTGGTCTTGATACGTGAAAGCCTTGCAGAGATATAGGTTCACTTCCTGTGTGGCGGCTTCGCCGCCAATTTGGATTGGCTGTTACAGACGAGCACTTCCGTCAATTGTTCCATAAAGCAATGCAATGATAAGTCATGGTCTGAAGATGGTCTGTGCAAATTTTGGTGAGAATCGGATGAAATCTCCGACCTGTGAAACTTTTTGAAAGTTTTGATCTTGGTCTGTTGGTGGCACTACAGCGTTTGTGGAAAAATCTTGTTAATTGGTGGGTGGGGCTATACCTATTGCGTTAATGTACTGAGCAAGTTTCAGCTTGATAGGTCTAAGCATTTTAGAGTTATTTGCATTAATGTTCTTGAAAAATTGATGAATTTTGACCTGTTGGTGGCGCTGGAGTTTTGGGCTCTGGGGTCTGAAAATTGAGGTATGTGGTCATTGGCTTAGGGAAAATAAGTGTACCAAATATCCCAACTTTTTACTGTATGGTTCTTTGGTTACATAGAGAATAGGTTCACATGCTGTTTTTTGGTGCGTCACCAACTTTGATTGGCTGTGACAGGCAAACGCTTATGAATATTTATTAACAAAGTGATAAGTTTTGAGTGGCCTTGTCAGAAGGTCATGTGTGACAAGTTTGGTGAGAATCGGATGAAATCTCTGACCTGTGAAACTTTTTGAAAGTTTTGACCTTGGTCTATTGGTGGCGCTACAGCGTTTGGGGAAAAGTCTTGTTAATTGGTGGGTGGGGCTATACCTATTGCGTTAATGTACTGAGCAAGTTTCAGCTTGATAGGTCTAAGCATTTTAGAGTTATTTGCATTAATGTTGTTGAAAAATTGATGAATTTTGACCTGTTGGTGGCGCTGGAGTTTTGGGCTCTGGGGTCTGAAAATTGAGGTATGTGGTCATTGGCTTAGGGAGAATAAGTGTACCAAAATATCCCAACTTTTTACTGTATGGTTCTTTGGTTACATAGACAATAGGTTCACATGCTGTTTTTTGGTGCGTCACCAACTTTGATTGGCTGTGACAGGCAAACGCTTTTGAATATTTATTAACAAAGTGATAAGTCTTGAGTGGCCTTGTCTGAAGGTCATGTGTGACAAGTTTGGTAAGAAATGGACAAAATTTGAGACCTGGGTAACTTTTAGAAAAATTCAGCCTGACCTGTTGGTGGCGCTGGAGTTTTGGGGTTTGTTGTCTGTAAATTTAATAGATTCGGGCAAATTTGAAGTTGAATGAGTGTGCCAAATTTCAGAACTCTGGAGTGTATGGTTGGCTGGGAAATGGGCAATGTGTAATAATAATAATAATTAAAGCTGCGAGCAGCAATGTGGGGGCCAAGCTTTGGAAATTTGGAAAGACAACCCCCCCTCCGCCCCTCCCCCTGTGACCACCATAGAGGAGTATTTGTGTGCTTTTGTCTGGGCTTGAGAGAGAGAGAGAGAGATGAAAGCGTTACTGAAAAATGAGCTGACTTTCTGTGATTATAGCGCCCCCATAGTGGTCAAAAGACATGACATGGGAGAGTGGGCGTGTGCAAATGGAACCCCCCCCCCACGACCACCATAGAGGAGGGTGTGTGTGCTTGTGTCTGGGTTAGAGAGCGAGAGATATGAAAGCATTAATGAAAAATGAGCTGACTTCCTGTGATTCTAGCACCCCCCTAGTGGTCAAAAGACATGAAATGGGAGAGTGGCCGTGTGCAAATGGAACCCCCCCCCCCCATACGACCACCATAGAGGAGGGTGTGTGTGCTTGTGTCTGGGTTAGAGAGCGAGAGAGATGAAAGCATTAATGAAAAATGAGCTGACTTCCTGTGATTATAGCACCCCCCTAGTGGTCAAAAGACATGAAATGGGAGAGTGGGCGCGTGCAAATGGAACCCCCCCCCCCCACGACCACCATAGAGGAGGGTGTGTGTGCTTGTGTCTGGGTTTGAGAGAGAGAAAGATGAAAGCATTAATGAAAAATAAGCTGACTTCCTGTGATTATAGCGCCCCCCTAGTGGTCAAAAGACATGACATGGGAGAGTGGGCGTGTGCAAATGGAACCCCCCCCCCCTCGACCACCATAGAGGAGGGTGTGTGTACTTGTGTCTGGGTTTGAGACAGAGAGAGAGTGGATGTGAAGAAAATAGGCAAAATTAATTTCTATTTTTTTTGTTTTTGTGTGTGTGTCCTTGGGATGTGTTCCTAAGTCCACTTACCAAGTTTGTTGTCGATAGGTGAAAGTGTTGTTTATTATAGCGCCCCTAGTGTTCAAACGTCACCAAATTTAGTGTAGGTCCTTCGGATGTGCTCACAAGTCCACGTACCAAGTTTGGTGTTGATACGAGAAAGTTTTACTAATTATAGCGCCCCTAGTGGTCAGAGTGCACCAAATGTATTGTACGTCCTCAGGGTGGGGTCCCAAGTCCATATACCAAGTTTGGTTTCGAAACGTGTAAGCATCGCTGAGATATGAGCCTACTTCCTGTTACTATAGCGCCCCCACAGTTGTCAATGGGCACCAAAGTTGTTGAGGCTTCTCTTAATTGGGTTCTGAGCCCATGTTCTAAGTTTGGTCTTGATACGTGAAAGCCTTGCAGAGATATAGGTTCACTTCCTGTGTGGCGGCTTCGCCGCCAAATTGGATTGGCTGTTACAGGCGAGCACTTCCGTCAATTGTTTTATAAAGCAATGCAATGATAAGTCATGGTCTGAAGATTGTCTGTGCAAATTTTGGTGAGAATCGGATGAAATCTCTGACCTGTGAAACTTTTTGAAAGTTTTGATCTTGGTCTATTGGTGGCGCTACAGCGTTTGTGGAAAAGTCTTGTTAATTGGTGGGTGGGGCTATACCTATTGCGTTAATGTACTGAGCAAGTTTCAGCTTGATAGGTCTAAGCATTTTAGAGTTATTTGCATTAATGTTGTTGAAAAATTGATGAATTTTGACCTGTTGGTGGCGCTGGAGTTTTGGGCTCTGGGGTCTGAAAATTGAGGTATGTGGTCATTGGCTTAGGGAGAATAAGTGTACCAAATATCCCAACTTTTTACTGTATGGTTCTTTGGTTACATAGAGAATAGGTTCACATGCTGTTTTTTGGTGCGTCACCAACTTTGATTGGCTGTGACAGGCAAACGCTTATGAATATTTATTAACAAAGTGATAAGTCTTGAGTGGCCTTGTCTGAAGGTCATGTGTGACAAGTTTGGTGAGAATCGGATGAAATCTCTGACCTGTGAAACTTTTTGAAAGTTTTGACCTTGGTCTATTGGTGGCGCTACAGCGTTTGTGGAAAAGTCTTGTTAATTGGTGGGTGGGGCTATACCTATTGCGTTAATGTACTGAGCAAGTTTCAGCTTGATAGGTCTAAGCATTTTAGAGTTATTTGCATTAATGTTGTTGAAAAATTGATGAATTTTGACCTGTTGGTGGCGCTGGAGTTTTGGGCTCTGGGGTCTGGAAATTGAGGTAAGTGGTCATTGGCTCAGGGAGAATAAGTGTACCAAATTACCCAACTTTTTACTGTATGGTTCTTTGGTTACATAGAGTATAGGTTCACATGCTGTTTTTTGGTGCGTTGCCAACTTTGATTGGCTGTGACAGGCAAACGCTTTTGAATATTAATTAACAAACTGATAAGTCTTGAGTGGCCTTGTGTGAAGGTCATGTGTGACAAGTTTGGTAAGAAATGGACAAAATTTGAGACCTGGGTAACTTTTAGAAAAATTCAGCCTGACCTGTTGGTGGCGCTGGAGTTTTGGGGTTTGTTGTCTGTAAATTTAATAGATTCGGGCAAATTTGAAGTTGAATGAGTGTGCCAAATTTCAGAACTCTGGAGTGTATGGTTGGCTGGGAAATGGGCAATGTGTAATAATAATAATAATAATAAGAATACGTACAATCACTATGGGTTGCCTCGCAGCTTCGCTGCTTGGCCCCCAATAATAAGAATACGTACAATCACTAGGGGTTGCCTCGCAGCTTCGCTGCTTGGCCCCCAATTACAAGGTCTGTAATTTTCTTGAAGAAATGTGAGTTGGTTCTATCTGAAGTAGGCCTACACAAATGTGGGTATTTGGAAAAAAAAGGTTACAGGATTGTAGCTAAAAAAATGAGCGAGTTACAGGTGCTGGAAAAAAGTGTTACAATCATACCCGGTCTCCCCTACCTCAATGTGGGAGGGGTTGGTTGGCTCACTAATTTGGTTGGCTCATAGTTCACATGAGAAAGGCCCATTGAAATTCATGTTTTTATATAGGCCTATATATACTGTACAGGGTGCTTAAATATCAGTTGAAATGGGAATATTAATTAAGTAGATTAGGCATTATTATAATTCAATTACACCCATTTGGTAACATTTTGTAATAATATATAGGCCTAATATAGGTCTACTATAGGCCTAGCAGGTATTCACTTCACGTATTTGTGCCCACTCAATATGTATTCAAACTAATCTTTCAGTAACCATATGATTACACATGCTTTCAATAATTTATTGGTAAACTGTGTGTTATTTTACATTATTACTTAGGTAGGTAAACATCTATCGCCTATGTGAGCCAACCAACCCCGTGCTGGGGCAGGTTGGCACAATTTCTCAAAGCCAGTTACATTACTCGAAACAAGGGATAATTTGTTGACATTGTATATACCTGTTTTCTAGATGAGATATTAATATTTCAGTCAATCACACTTTGACAGCTATAATGCATTGTAAGACAGAGAAATATAACTGAGTGTGAAAAGTGATCCTACCAGCCCCGGTCTCCCTATAGCCTACTCATCCCCCCATGCACTTTAATGCTTTTTGCACTTATCCTGTCCCTACCTAGTAGGCCTACCTACTATGCACAATAGGCGAAGGAACTGACAATTTCATTCTTTACATTAGTAATCATATGCATGTGACAAATAAACATCCTTGTATCCTTGTAAAAGGTAGGTGACAAAGGTCAGTCTTGTCTGCTAGTGTCTGGGCAGTGTGGACTGATAGTTGGTTTTATGAACATTCTAAAGACTACCAACAGACAAATGCCAACAACTGCCAACTTTAGAATGTTGGTGTTTGTTGGCACTTGTTTGGGCAGTGTGCAAGCTGAATCTGCTAAAATGAACAGAAATCGAACGGATACCTTCTTATTTGTGATTTCTGGAACAGCGGTAGGCTAGCCTACTGAAAACGTGAGGATACTCTGCTATTTTATGCTGTTGGTTAAATATATACACACGGAAAACACTTGATATTTAATTAATGTGCTGCAATGCAGGCCTGTTAACTGTATGACAACAGTGGTTTATTTAAACACATCATATCAATTTATTTCGTCAGTCACCATGCTCATTTTAATGAGCAAGAATAAAAGTTTTACTGTATTTAATACAGAATCCCGCGATATCTACCGCGATATCTACCGCGAGGTCTCCAGCCAGGTCTCTCGCGAGTAACTTCAGGTACGTAAGCTCAGTCAGACTGTCCGGGATGAGCTGCGTGTGCTAGTCGCCCCTCCTGCTAAGACTCTGCAGCTCTCGTTGACGTATGAAGCCAGCCTAAGTCAGCCGCAGTTCATCGCAAACGCACCTAATAGGTGCATTCGAGTTCGGAAACGGCTGACTTCGGCTGACTGCATACGTCAACGAGAGCTTGAGTGTCACCGGGAGGGGCTAAAGTTTTAGGTGCAGATGGTCCCGAACACGATTTTGCAAATTTGACAGACGTGATTCGAGTGAGACCTCGCGGGAGATATCGCGGAATTTGTGTGCATTAAATACAGTATTTAACTTTCATTAGGTGCATTCGAGTTCGGAAACGGCTGACTTCGGCTGACTGCATACGTCAACGAGAGCTTGAGTGTCACCGGGAGGGGCGAAAGTTGTAGGTGCAGATGGTCCCGAACACGATTTTGTAAATTTGACAGACGTGATTCGCGGGAGACCTCGCGGGAGATATCGCGGAATTTGTGTGCATTAAATACAGTATTTAACTTTCATTCTTACTCATTAAAATGAGCATGATGACTGACGAAATAAATTGATATGAAGTAGTTTAAATAAACCACTGTTGTCATACAGTTAACAGGCCTGCATTGTAGCACATTAATTAAATAGGCCTATCAAGTGTGATTTTCCGTGTAGCCTACATGTAACCAACAGCATAAAATAGCAGAATATCAAAACCTTTTCAGTAGGATAGCCTACCGCTGTTTCAGAAATCACAAATAAGAAGGTATCCCTTCCATATCTGTTCATTTTAGTACATTCTAACGTAAGGGGCAAAGATTCTGCAACAGAACAAGATGGATCACTTTTGACAAGCTCAGTGTCATCCCAGACGCTGGCTGTGCTGATCCTAAAATGTTAACTGCATCCATCTTGCTCCGCTATAGAATCTTTGGTAAGCAGGCAGAACGAGACCCCTGTCATAATCGTCATGGGGAGATTCCTTCCAAACCTGTTCCAAACGGACCTATCACGCCTTTGAACTGACGTCATGGGGTGGGATCCAGCCGGTTGCAGGCGTTTCAAACTAGATGCGGAGAATTGCGAAAAGTGACTGTTCGCGTCTTCATCCCGCGAGTTTTGAGTGACGTGACATGGTCGCATTTTTGTGACATGATCACAAATTTTCTTCAAGTCGAACAACACGTCTAACCAGCATGCACTGCATATGACTCAAATTACGTTTCGACTGCATGCGTTTGCAGCCGACTTGACATGTCGAGTGCACCTATTGTTACTCATTAAAACGAGCATGATGACTGACGAAATAAAGTGATATGAAGTAGTTTAAATAAACCACTGTTATCATACAGTTACAGGCCTGCATTGTAGCACATTAATAAAATATCAAGTGTTTTCCGTGTGTATATTATGTAACCAACAGCATAAAATAGCAGAATATCAAAACCTTTTCAGTAGGCTAGCCTACCGCTGTTACAGAAATCACAAATAAGAAGGTATCCCTTCCATATCTGTTAATTTTAGTACCTTCTAACGTAAGGGGCAAAGATTCTGCAACAGAACAAGATGGATCACTTTTGACAAGCTCAGGTGTCATCCCAGAAGCTGGCTGGGCTGATCCTAAAATGTTAACTGCATCCATCTTGCTCCGCTATAGAATCTTTGGTAAGCAGGCAGAACGAGACCCCTGTCGGCGCGTTCAAGTTGACCTTTTGCAGCAGCGAGATTTGCCGGCGGCAGCAGGGGCAGGGATACAAACGCTGCTATGAAGTTGTACACTCTCTACTTCCCGTGGTCTAGACTTGACCATGTGACGAATCACGAGGCACGGACCCGCACGGACTCTTGTGGATATGGGGAGGCATCTAAACACCTGCACACACGTCAGGGATGTAAAAGCCAATTAGGGCAAAGACCTGACATCATGAAGGCAGGGTCTAGGCTCCGCTGCTCTCCGCAGTACCTCCAGACCGGCTGCTCTTTTGCGGAGCAGCCGCCTGGCCACGCCTTGCTCCCGCGATAAGTTGAGGCCATGTGATACCGACTGCCGAGTCGAAAACACGCCCATCTAGACCATCGTGGACAGATTTTTAACCACGTGCATCTTGTGCTGCGCAGTTTTTGTGCTGCGCAGCCAACTTGAACGCGCCTATAATCGTCATGGGGAGATTCCTTCCAAACCTGTTCCAAACGGACCTATCAAGTCCTTGAACTGACGTCATGGGGCGGGATACAGCCGGTTGCATGCACGAAAAGAGGCGCGTTCAAGTTGGCTGCGCAGCACAAAAACTGCGCAGCACAAGATGCACGTGGTTAAAAATCTGTCCACGATGGTCTAGATGGGCGTGTTTTCGACTCGGCAGTCGGTATCACATGGCCTCAACTTATCGCGGGAGCAAGGCGTGGCCAGGCGGCTGCTCCGCAAAAGAGCAGCCGGTCTGGAGGTACTGCGGAGAGCAGCGGAGCCTAGACCCTGCCTTCATGACGTCAGGTCTTTGCCCTAATTGGCTTTTACATCCCTGACGTGTGTGCAGGTGTTTAGATGCCTCCCCATATCCACAAGAGTCCGTGCGGGTCCGTGCCTCGTGATTCGTCACATGGTCAAGTCTAGACCACGGGAAGTAGAGAGTGTACAACTTCATAGCAGCGTTTGCATCCCCGCCCCTGCTGCCACCGGCAGCTCTCGTTGCTGCAAAAGGTCATTTGGAGTTGAACTTGAACACGGCTACTCTCTACTTCCCGTAGTGTAGACTTGGCTAGACTTGACCATGTGACGAATCACGAGGCACGGACCCGCACGGACTCTTGTGGATATGGGGAGGCATCTAAACACCTGCACACACGTCAGGGATGTAAAAGCCAATTAGGGCAAAGACCTGACGTCATGAAGGCAGGGTCTAGGCTCCGCTGCTCTCCGCAGTACCTCCAGACCGACTGCTCTTTTGCGGAGCAGCCGCCTGGCCACGCCTTGCTCCCGCGATAAGTTGAGGCCATGTGATACCGACTGCCGAGTCGAAAACACGCCCATCTAGACCATCGTGGACAGATTTTTAACCACGTGCATCTTGTGCTGCGCAGTTTTTGTGCTGCGCAGCCAACTTGAACGCGCCTATGGTCGCATTTTTGTCACATGATCACAACTTTTCTTCAAGTCGAACAACACGTCTAACCAGCATGCACTGCATATGACTCAAATTACGTTTCGACTGCATGCGTTTGCAGCCGACTTGACATGTCGAGTGCACCTAATGTCAACTTGTGTGTTTTCACAGGCATAAATATGACATAAATTACATAAATATTTGAAAGTATGTTATAATCCCACCCCACCCTTCCCCAGATACCAGCCTATCTGCTGGATCACATATTCATGGATTTCATCGGGTCCCTTTCCACAGGTGTACTAAAAAAGCACCAAAGACCTCTGAAGTTAGCCTACAAAAAAGCCACCATCTTTGCCCAAATAAGGAGATCCGGTATCTTGAGATTTTTTCTATGGGAAAATAACATGGGGATTTTCAATTATCGCACCTGTTAAACTCTAGCGGGGATGATGACATTGGAAATGCAGACGTTTTTCACTACATAGTTTTGTCCACTGCCGTCTAGTGGATACTGTGATCTTCGGTAGGTGAAGACGGCACACTTTGATCTTTGCTACCCCAGAGCTAACTTACCATGCAACTTGCCATAGGCAGTTAGCTTCAATTAACTCCCGGAACTCCTTATATGGGCAAAGATGGCAGCTTTGGATCCTTTTTGTAGGCGAACTTCAGCGGTCTATCAGAGCCCCTTTAGGGAGAGCCGGTCCACTTCCTATTAACTCCATTGTACCGGATTGTTCATGCAATCTGTTGAAATTCCGCTAGGGGCGTTGCCGAGCAAGTGATACATGAATTGTGGTCTATGGGGCTAAGCGGCTAGAACTCGTTTTTTTCACAGTTGACAACTTCATTTCTTAATGTACATTGTCGTAGTAGCTACCTGAGTATAGGTTTTCCACTGGAAATGAAATGAAAAGTCACTCATGTCCTTTCTGCTTTTCATAGGATGGGCCGTTTTCCCTGTAACATGCTAGCATTTAGCTCATGGATGCTCGCGACAATCGCGACCGATTACGACCGTCGTGAAGCTGAACCTTCTTTTAGGTGTATGGCCGTAAAGTGGTTCGCTTGTGTCACGTGACATGAAAACTTTGAAAGGGTTTTTAGGAATAACAACACATATTGAAAATTGTATTGGTCAGCTGATTGTCAAGTCAAGTTATCCTGCATCGCATGCATTAATGCAATTTCAGGAGAAAAAATTATATAACGAGAAATGTGGTACTGGGGGGTTCAGCTCCATTGCTACCCATTCATTCATCACTTGCTCGCGATCGCCCTCTAGTTGCAGTACCATGCGGAAGTATTTCGCTAGTGGTCCTTCTCCCCTTATTAGACATTCTCTGGGTCTATGCAAGGTGCTTGATTTGATACACCTGTGGAAAGGGACCTGATGAAACCCATGAATAGGCTAGCCTGGAGACACCATTTAAGGGAAAACATGTCAAATTCACCTTTGTAAGTAGCCTACCAGGCTATGGTAACTCTGTACCAACTAAAATATTATAAGCCTGTCATTGACACACTGTTGAACTTCAAATTGTGTTGCTGTGAAAACAAGTTGTGCAGATCTGAAAGGGGGGTAAAATGGAATCTTTATAATATGTACTTTCAGAATATCAATATTTATACCAAGTTTGCTTTTAGGTAGCTGGCGCCAAGTCTGTACTGAGTCATATACATTGGCACGTACTGTTGAACTTCAATTGTGTGGCTGTAAAAAAGTTGTGCATTATGTAGGCTAAAAGGGGGGTGAAATGGATTTTGGCATTTTTAGGGATAGATTTCTAGTTCTAGACAATGAGTTCTATCCACCTCTTTCCTTAACCCGGAAATATGTATCGTTGCGATGGTTACGATACTGTTTTCAACTTCCGTTCATTCTGTTAACATGTGCGTTCTCCATAGCAAACTAGATTATGCCTCAATTTAGATTTCGTTCGAAATGTTGACAATTCTGCCCTCAGCATGTATATACTGCATCACATATAACCGATATAAAATAGAAAAGTTGACTTTTATATGCGTTATGATATGTTAAGCACCGTAAACCGTCACGTTAAAACAGATACGATGCAGCTTCGCCGGAAATAGAAAACCGTCTCGGTGTCATGGCGACCCCCATTGTTGGCTGCGGAATATCGTGGATATTCTATTCTTTTCCAACTTGGTTACCGTAACCAAGTGCCATCACACTATTAGTTGTGTCATAAAAGATGCCAAGCGATGATGTCATAGAGGCTCACTGAATATGGGTCTGATTTTGTGCTCACTCTTTGCTAAAGTATTGTAGAGGTTAGCAGGATTTGTGATTGCTGCTGTGTATGTGGGTATGAGACTTTGGGCTTTTCTCAACTGTTGCCGAGTGCAGCAGGAGAATGACCTTTTTGTGGAAGTGTACAAGGATGAGAGTGGGGAGATATGGGAGACCCTCCAGGAAAGAAAAAGGAGACTGAAAAAGTCCACCTGGGAAGACCTGAAACAAGAACTAGAAGCCCTGGGTGTAAAAGTATGTGTGGACAGGGGACTCAATTGCAGGAGTGAGAAGAAGCTGAGAAGGGAGTATAGAAGAACTGAGGATCAATGATATGGAAAAAGCTAGAAAGGCCTTGCAAGTGAAGAAGAAAACTGTGATGAAGAAGGAGAAAGAGGAGCGGACTGATATAGTGGTGGAGGAAGAGGTGGACGTCTCTGACCAGGATGGGTCAGAGAAGAAGAAGAAGAAGAATAAGAAGACAAGAAGGGGCAAAAGGGGAAAGGGCAAAAAACAGCTGAGGAGCTGTTTTGGTCATGGAGACTGACCGGGACAGGCTCAGACAGGGGCAAACTCAGCATAGCCATGTCCAGCAGGCCCGGGCAGGACAGAGAGCCCAGAGCACTGGTACCAGTGGGAGGACAGCAGGGGGCAGAGAGGAGGCCAGATGTGGTGGCCGGTGGGAGGAGGAGGAAGAGGAGGAGAAGGAGCTTTCTACGGAGAGTGGTCGAGGAACGAGTGGGTGAGGGAAGGAGGAAGGAGAGAGGTGGGGTGGAGAGACCCATACAGAGGGATGCAACATTGCAATCACCATCACTAATATGATTAAAACAAACAAAAATGCACACATGCACACACAGACATATAGTACCTCACACTCACTTACACACACAGACACACACATACACACATCTGCAAACACACAGAGCACACACACACACACGCACACACGCACACACACACACACACACACACACACACACACACACACACACACACACACACACACACACACACACACACACACACACACACACACACACACACACACACATTACATTCAACATACAAATAAAAATAAAAAATAATCATTTGTTTCTGCCAGATTTTTATTTATCACCAACAGATACAAGCAGCCAGAAGTAAATTTAGGCAGCTGCCTGCTACTGAAGTTTTTATTAGATATGCTATATTCTATATGTTAGAAGAATTCCATTGTACCCCCTTACAGTATGCACAACTTATTGTTTTCACAGCCTCACAATTTGAAGTTCAACAGTGTGTCAAAAGTTTAGTGTGTGGCTCGGTACAGACTTAGTATGGCCTGGTGCCAAGGCGAATTTGGTGTAAATATCTATAGCCTAATATCTGTATGTAATATACTGTATATTATATATTCTGAAAGTACTGTAGGCTACATGTCATGAGGAAGAGTGCCTCTCACCATGATTATGCTTTATTTTGTACATAATTAGAGTCAGACTTTGAGTTGGTTTCATAGATGTGAGACTGATTACATCATGACACATGCATCATCATTTATATAAGCGTGGATGGCAGTCCAAGTGTTTAGACCACACAGTCAGCTTTACCAGGATTACCCTTTCTGCTTTAAGAGTCCCTTTCAAACTAAATGGTTTGTGAATTCCATAAAAATATAGCCGATTGACAAGGAGGCTATTCCAAGTACGTGGTTTGCTGACAAACCTGGGTTAACTCAGAGTAAGTGGTAAACCTCCTACAGCAATAGCCCTAATGCATTGTTTTTGTTTTGGAAAATGAAGCCATAAAGCTCCTCTATGAGGATTACCGTATTCTTACCCAGGTTTGTCACTAAACCACATACTTAGAAAACCCCCTGCTGTTTCACTGCTTAAGAATGGCCATATTCCTTATAAATAAGGATATTGCCCAGGTAGGTGATGAGCCTGGTAGAGGAAGATAAAGTCTGTGTTGGCAGCTCCGAACACTTTTTGTCAATAGCTTTTTAAAATAGGCCTAGTATTTTACAGAACGCCACTAAATCTCTTAAATGCATGAGATAACAGTGTTCCCATTTAACTACACTTGTTCCCTTAGTTCCTAAAAGAAACAGATGATTTCTAATAGAATTCTGAAGGATATGCTGTTACTCATTTGAGTTTGTATACTGTAACTGGTCTTGTTTTTAATTGGTTGTTTTACCATGATTACATTTCTCTTATAATGTTGAACTAATTTCAATGGTATTGTTTTAATATAATGTAGGTTAGTTTGGACAAAAATATATCCAAAGTAACCATCTCGGCCTAACTGGAAATAGATGTCTTTGATGTTACATGAATGCAGCAGGACAACATGAGTTGTTTTCGGTCATTTTATTTTCCAGTGACATCAACACGAGAGGAATAATGTTCACAATCAACAACCATCAAGGAAGAACTTGTGCTTTGCCATCTCATACTTCATGTGGTGGTTCCAGCATTAGTGGGAATAGGGACAGCATCAGTTTGAACTTCTTCTGTCAGATAGAGGAAGGAATAATCAGAATTGAATTCTATTGCGGCCCATCCTTTCAGCAATCCAAAAGTTACAGTTTAGCACCCAGAATTATACATGAGGTCATACTCACAGCATCCATACAGTTTGTTGATCCTCTGGATGTCAATGGTGGACATTCCTCGTCTCTGTCCAATTTTCACATTTGGGTTTGGAAATGGAGTGATTGTCTTCCTTCCATTGGTTGAGAAAGCGGTGCTATAGAAGAACACGACAGTCAGTGATTTTAAACAATATGTCCATTTGGTAACACAAGAGGCAACACAGCAACAAATAATTATTTTTAACTGGGTGCCATTTTCTTACCTCCCATAATGCATCACAGATGAGTAGTCATATGGAGTGTTCAGGTTGTTGGTGTATTGTTTCTGAAAGTTGTAAACCATTCCTGCCAAAATAAGAATAAACATACATTCAGAATTCATGTTGGATATTCCTAATTTTTCAGTTTTCAGTTTTGTCAACATGTTCTTGTCAACATGTCCAAACAATAACTCAAGACATTCAAGTGAAGAAGTGTAAAAAGGAAACACCGCTTACGTCGGTTGATATTTTCAAAGTTGATTCTCACATGCTGGTCTCTGTCACTCCTGGTCTGCTCATGGTGGAAGCCCAGAGCGTGGAGAAGTTCATGCTGAATGATGCCGTGGTAAACACAACCGTACCTGTTGAGAGAGACCACCTGTCCGCCTCCTGTCCTGCCAAGGTTGGAGAAGCACCTGAGAAAGATAATACAAAAACATTTACAATGTCTCTATTAATTAACATTATTATATCAATTAGTTATGCTAAAAGACCACGGTCCTCATCAAATCACAATTGATTGGATAGGCTAAAGTTTGATTTTGTTTGTTAATATGAATGTTTAAGCTAGCATTATATATGTCTATTAGATTACTTTTCATACAACAATCAGCATTTCTTATTTTTGTTGATATTGTTTGACTAAAAAAAAAGGTGATAACAGTAAAAATATTGTTTGACTAAAAAAAGGTGATAACAGTAAGAAAAGTGACACTAGCCTGATACTATGAGGTTGTTGTACAAAAGACAAAAAGACCTTTTCCTGGCAGGTAGGTATGACCATATAATCAACCATAGAAGGAAAAACATTTTCAGCACACTGCTAAATCAACTCACCCACTCTTGTTCTCAATGCTGAGGTAGTCGCGTTGACTTGAGCGAGGTACAAACTTCAAACAGGTTTTGCTGCTGAAGGTCGCCATGGCATTTTGAATTTTCCTCACTTCATAGTAAGCTGAAAAACACAAATAATGGTAATAAATGATCAATGAATGTGCTTTAATTTACACAATGAAAAGGTGTACAATATATAATAGAATGCTACAAATAAGTTCACTTACAGAATTCAGGGTTCACTATGTAAGGCACCTCAACTTTCCCATTAGCAGACTTCTTCCATAAGCAGTAATTGTTCCAGCAAGCCATAGCATTCCTGGTTTTTGGCACCACAAGATCTCCCTCAATTAGAAATTCACTGGAAGCTGAAAGACAAAATGTAATTTGAAAGTCATTCATAACGACTCTGTGAGTTTGTGCAAACCCTCAACTTAAGGAAACTGTTCATTTAAACAATGAGAAACAAACCATTGTTGGTAGCCAAAATCTGTGTGGTCAAGTCCACACTGTCAGGCTCCTCTAGGAAAATATCATCTTCATCAACATCAGCCTAGAGACAAAGAAATGGTTTAAATGAAACAGAAGAAACCCACCGCTAACATGTAGAAGTGGAGTTCTGAATATCAGAGGTATTCTTACCGTGACATGCAGAGCCTTGGACAGGCCAAGCAGCAGCACCAGAAGGGAGATAGAGGCTCTGAGGTCCATGTTGCTTCAGTGTGTGGAGATGCTGTGGACGGCTACTTCACTGGAGCTCAGTGTTTGAGACCCATCTCACCTGAGCTTTTATACAGCCCTCCACAGGTGTGTCTGCAGGGGGGTTTAGGTCTGCTGTCAGGGTCAGGTGTCTAATGGAAGCTCTTATGGGAGGACACCACCACCGCTCCCACAAACTCAACAACTAACACAAGATTATGTTCTCTGTGGTACACATCCTCTACAATGGAATTATTCTGAACTGAAGCAACGGAATTTACTGCTCAGGCAGACGATAAGCCTGGTAGAAGTAATTCCAAACACTTTTGTCAATAGCTTTTTTATTCATTACTAAACAATGTTATGTTCAGACTTCTCTCACATGTAATATCTGCTAAAGGCATGCCAGGACCAAGGCCAGCTACCCGGCAAAATATGCTCATAGTAAGCACTGTAGACCAAACATGCTCATAGATGAATCAGTGAGATATAGCCGTCATTGTCCAAGATCTGATCCAAGAGAGTATAACTTCTTAAGTCATGATGCCGAGTCAGTGTTTGTTGTATGCTATATAGATCTTGAATTTCAGCTGAAGCATTTGTTCAGGTTCGATATATAACAGTAAGATAAAAGTGATAGTATAGTCCCAGTTGGTATAGTCCCCCATTTTCCCCAATTTGAGGTCTTAGAATCATGATGTTAATGTATAATGTTTTAGTACTTAATGAAGTCTCCTTGTCAACAAATTGCTGGTTTTCGTGGAAAGATTAAATGTTTAAATGTTAAAGTCAAAGAATACTGGTTTAAAACTACATCACCCATGTAGATGATGTAGTTAAAGTGATGTTTAACCCATTTAAACAGTCACCATTGTCTTTTGAACATGATATAGATGGCAGAATCTTCTGGTCAGACAATTAGATATTCATCCATGTGTTTGTCTATCTGGGCATTTATTACGTAGAATCCCAATATAGATTTTAAGAGATGATAAAACAGATTTCTATTAGGGCTGTCAAATTAACTGATTAATTTCGATTAATTAATTTTAGAAAAATTAAAAAAAATAACGCAAATTAATCAATTGTGACCTTTGACCTCTAAGGTACCAAATCAATGCAAAGAAACAGTGTTGACATTGAGGCCCTGAGGCACTTTTGAATTTATTTCCTCAGCATATTAGGTCATATTATAGATTGTTATGGCCATTATTTGAACAGTGAAACTAATAATAAAACAGTTTTTGAACTTTAATGTCATGATGATTATTCAATGATTCATTTGAATTGAGATATTTAAAAGGCTTTAACAGCAAAAATTCTATTCAATTCAATTCAATTCAAAACACTTTATTTATCCCCGAGGGGCAATTTCTCTGTGCAGGCATAGTGACATATAAGACATAACACAACATAAGACAGGGGGGGGGGGGTTAGTCCCAGGAGAGGGAGGAGGGGGCTGGGGGCATATTTGAGTTCAAAAGGCGAATAGCCTCAAAGGTAAAGGTCGCCTTCCTCCTGTTAGTCCTAGCAAGAGGACAGCGCAGACGCCTGCCAGAGGGCAGCCATTCAAAAACTCCATGTAGAACATGAGTAGAGTCTTCCAGGATAGAGTTGGCTTTTCTTAGTGTAGCCTTATCATGCAGCGATGTCAGTGACTGAAGAGGGTGGCCAATGATCTTAGAACATGTGTGCACAATGCTCTGGAGGTGATTCTTATTTTTGATGGAGAGGGAGTGAAACCAGCATATAGATGAAAAAGTCAGTACACTTTCAATGAAGGAGGTGTAAAAAACTGTGAGGATCTTCCTGTTTACTCCAAAGGAGTATAGCTTTCTCAAAAAATACTTGCGCTGTTGACATTTTTTAAGGATCACCTCTGTGTTGGAGTCAAACCGCAGTTTGTCATCAATGACAGTGCCCAGGTATTTGTACTCATGTACAACTTCCACTGGTTCCCCATGTATTGTAGTGGCGGTCCTGCATCCTCCATGCCTGTTGAAGTTAATGAACATCTCCTTGGTCTTTGTGACGTTTAACTCCAAAAAGGAGCTATCACACCATTCCACAAACTCGCTGAGGACAGGGCCGTGATCTTGGACAGAACCAGATAACAGGGACAGGAGAACAGTGTCGTCGGCAAACTTCACTAGATG
Organism: Sardina pilchardus; assembly: GCF_963854185.1. Classification (NCBI taxonomy): domain Eukaryota; kingdom Metazoa; phylum Chordata; class Actinopteri; order Clupeiformes; family Clupeidae; genus Sardina; species Sardina pilchardus. The sequence continues at coordinate 26,487,999 of NC_085014.1, forward strand.
ACGATCAGCATGGTGACTTCGACAATCATCTGTGTACAGGATGAAAAGCAGCGGTGAGAGGACACAACCCTGGGGAGAGCCAGTGGACGTGTAGCTGATGTCAGAAAACCTCTTGTTGACCAGCACCTTCTGTGTTCTTTGGGTCAGAAAGTCTGTGATCCACAAAATTAATTGATGATCTAAGTTGAAACTTATGAGCTTTTTGGCCAACATGTGAGGTTGAATGGTATTGAAGGCAGAGGAGAAATCCGCAAATAGGAGTCGTGCAAAAGAATTTGGGCTTTCTAGGTGTTCATGGATGGCATTCAGTATGTAGATTTTGGCATCATCCACCCCTCTTTTTGCACGATATGCGAACTGAAGAGGATCCATCTTTGAGGCTGTGGCGTTGATAACATGAGCTTTCACAATCCTCTCAAAGGCCTTCATGACAAGGGAGGTGAGGGCAATGGGTCTTAGATCATTCAGGACTTTCAGGCTGCTCTTCTTGGGAACGGGAATGATTGTGGAGTGTTTCCATGACTGTGGGACAGTGGCAGTGGATAGAGACCTCTGAAATATCTGCTGGAAAACTCCTCCAAGCTGCTCAGCACAGTGTTTCAGTGTGTGACCACATATTTGATCTGGACCAGGAGCTTTCTTGGTCTTTGTCCTCCTCAAACATTCCACCACAGATTCAACCGAGACGATGATAGGGTCACTCGGGATCAAGCTACTGGTGATATCCGCCAACTGAGACTGGTGATCTTTCTCAAACCTGGTGTAAAAAGAGTTGAGCTCATTGGGGAGGGATTCATCACTGCTGCCAGCCACACACACAGGTCTAAGGTCACGCACAGTGTTGACTGCTGCCATTGTCTTAATACCCTGCCATGCCTCCTGGAGGTTACCTTGAGTGAACTTCTCTTCAATCTTACTTTTGTAAGCTGCCTTAGCTTTTTTAATGGCCTGCTTCACCTCTCTGTTCACTTGTTTCTTCTCAAGCATAGATCCCGTGTAGAACAGCCGTTTCTTTTTGTTCAGGATAGCCTTGAGTTCTTTAGTGACCCAGGGTTTGTTATTTGGAAAGATGGTGATTTCTTTTGTGGGGATGATGTTATCTACACAAAAAGATATATAAGACGATACACTGTCGACCTGTTCATTTAGGGTGAGATCAGGTTGTAAAAATATGTCCCAAGATGTACACTCAAAACATGCCCTTAGTTCATCAATGCTCTCATCAGTCCACCGTTTTATAGATTTGACCACTTTCTCTCTTCTCTTTACAACTGGTGTGTATTTAGGTACAAGGAGGATAGAATTATGATCAGCAGTTCCAAGAGGAGGGAGGGGTACAGATGTATAAGCCCCTGAAATGGAACCATAGCACTTATCAAGAACCCTGTCAAAACGTGTGGCACATGTAACATATTGCTGGAATTTTTTCAATGATTTGTCCATAGGACAATGATTAAAATCTCCCAAAATAAATTTGGGTGAGTCAGGTGAAATCAGCTCCAGTCTATTCACAGTGCTCTTGATGGCTTCAGATGCTGTGTTCGCATTGGCTTTTGGGTGAATATAAACAAGAATAAAAAATAGTTGGGGAAACTCTCTTGGTAGATAAAAGGGACGGAGTGACACGGCCAGGAGCTCTATATCAGGCGTAGACAGACTCTCGCGAATGATGGCTGTAGAGCACCAGCGGCTGTTCACATACAGACAGACTCCGCCTCCGTGTGCCTTTCCCGTGCTGCATTTATCCCTATCTAGCCTTAACGGAGTCTTGAAGCTAAGTAAAAGTAAATTAAGTAATTTAGATTAATTAATCACACAGTATGTAATCAATGTAATTAGATTAAAAATGTTAATCGTTTGACAGCCTAATTTCTATGCATTTCTGCATTTGATTTTGCATTTGATTTTGGAAGATTAACGTGGGAATTGGGAAGAACAATATTTCATTTCTAAAAGGTGCAGGTCTTTCTGCAGACACTGGTACAAATGTAAAGACAAACAATGCTAACACATCAGAGTGCAAGCCATCTTACCAGGTGATCAAAACAAATAAACTCATAATTGCATCTTAGTCCAGTTGTTGAATTTGTGGGCGCAGACACACCTGTATGGGCTGTATGTAGGGTGACCAGATTTGAGTTTGCAAAAAAGAGGACACTTCAGCGCGGGGGGGGGGGTGTTGGGTCACATATGCACCTATGAACATGCACCTATGAACTATAAAACCTAATTGCACAAAATAAGACATTTTTAAAGTTGAAAAGTTGCCCAATGGCTGATACTTTTCAGTCCTCCTCCTAAACTGCTTTGCAGGTCAGGCACTCAGCTTCGTATTGATCTCGACCGAGACAAAAACATGGAAATTTACGTTTCAATTCGTCAGTGAACTTGCGCTTGCATTTCGGTCATAGACCTAAATGAAATGTCGGCATGGCTGAAGATGCGGATAGCCATGCCCGTTGCCAGTGCCAGTGGTAAACAAAGAAGTGTGCGCTAATGAGGTGAATAACCAATTAAATGTTTAGGCCGAGAATATCGACCAATGACAGTAGCTCTAAGGTCAGGCTCTACACCTACACTTCAACCCAATGCAAAGCGAACTGTAGGGGGAGTGCGTGATTATGCTACTATGTGAATGAAAGACAGAGCAATGTAAATTCGGTGAAAACACGTTTGAGGATAGAATAACAAAATCCCGGACGATTCTGAAATTCCGCCCGGACACTTTTTTAGGTTTCAAAAAGAGGACATGTCCGGGCAAAAGAGGACGTCTGGTCACCCTACTGTATGAAACCTCAGGTGAGATGGGTCTCAAACACTGAGCTCCAGTGAAGTAGCCGTCTACAGCATCTCCATACACTGAAGTAACATGGACCTCAGAGCCTCTATCTCCCTTCTGGTGCTGCTGCTTGGCCTGTCCAAGGCTCTGCCTCACACAGTAAGAATACCTCTGATATCTGACTTCATGTTAGCTGTGGGTTTCTTCTGTTTTAACTTCACCTTTTTGCTTTAGACTGATGGTGATGAAAATGACTTTTCCCTAGAGTATGACAGTGTGGACTTGACCACACAGATTTTGGCTTCCAACAATGGTTTGTTTCTTATTGTTTAAATGAATTAACAGTAGGATTCCATTTCACCCCTTTACACATGCACAACTTACTGTTTTCACAGCCACACAATGGCAGTATGTGACTCACAGAGTTGGTATGGCCTGGCACTCAAAAAGGTGAATTTGGTATAAATATCTTTATATAGGCTACTCTTAAAGCACATGTTATAAACCCCCCTTTTAAATATGCACAACTTTATTGTTTTATCATCAACAGTTTGATTCAACACAAGGCAATAAGGTAGAACAAATACAGCATTCTAAGGTGTGTTTTCGAGTTAAATGTCTTATGTAATTATTTTCTTGCTTTCCCTTCTCTCTGATAACACAATAAAGTTTTCCTCTTAATGAATTGAAAAATTAATGAATATGTTTTGACTTTTATTTAGAAGGAGCCCAAATAGCAGTCATGTTGAAGTTTTCTTTACTGTCGCTAGTTTCTCACTACCAGAGCCCCTTTAGGGAGAGCCGGTCCACTTCCTATTAACTCCATTGTACCGGATTGTTCATGCAATCTGTTGAAATTCCGCTAGGGGCGTTGCCGAGCAAGTGATACATGAATTGTGGTCTATGGGGCTAAGCGGCTAGAACTCGTTTTTTTCACAGTTGACAACTTCATTTCTTAATGTACATTGTCGTAGTAGCTACCTGAGTATAGGTTTTCCACTGGAAATGAAATGAAAAGTCACTCATGTCCTTTCTGCTTTTCATAGGATGGGCCGTTTTCCCTGTAACATGCTAGCATTTAGCTCATGGATGCTCGCGACAATCGCGACCGATTACGACCGTCGTGAAGCTGAACCTTCTTTTAGGTCTATGGCCGTAAAGTGGTTCGCTTGTGTCACGTGACATGAAAACTTTGAAAGGGTTTTTAGGAATAACAACACATATTGAAAATTGTATTGGTCAGCTGATTGTCAAGTCAAGTTATCCTGCATCGCATGCATTAATGCAATTTCAGGAGAAAAAATTATATAACGAGAAATGTGGTACTGGGGGGTTCAGCTCCATTGCTACCCATTCATTCATCACTTGCTCGCGATCGCCCTCTAGTTGCAGTACCATGCGGAAGTATTTCGCTAGTGGTCCTTCTCCCCTTATTAGACATTCTCTGTCACTACTTTCATTGATGAAGAATTTCTTCTTCTGTGTTTTTTATTGACTGTTTAAACGCATTACCGCCATCTTCTGGACTGAGGTTTGATTTCACAGTGTCAAATCTTCTGAATGTCTTCGTTTTATCTTCATTCATTGTCCTGCCATGTTACTTACTGTAAAACATGAAAGTTATCCATCCATCATTACACAACATAGCTTAAGGTGATTTATTTGTTATTGTAATTTAGGACTGAATTAACTGTCTGTCACATTAGTTAGCACAACTTCAATACATGTATTATGTTCACTAAACAAATATACATTGGGAGCAATGGGTTTGCATGCTTTTTAAAAGCAAGGTTAACTTACAGGTTAAGTAAGGTTAAGCAACTAACTTTACAGTGTAGCACAAAGTGTGTCTCAAAGTTAAATGACTCATTTAATGTGGAAAAAAACCTCTATTTCAATGTGGCATATAGGCTATTATACCACATCCCATTGTCTGTGCTGTAAGTATATGACGAAGAGTTTTGTAAACAGTTTTTTCTTAGAGAGTTGAAAATTGAGGATTTCTTAAAGTTTGCTGCTGGACACACTGTGAATTCTTGGAGTGACAGAGTGGGAGTGAACAGGGAATCAAAGGATCTCAGCTCAGAGGTCTGGATGCTCTGCAACGAACATCAGTTGTAACAGCAGGCTGATGTGGACAGTGCCATCTACTGTTGCATTGATGAAGTTATGAAGTTATGAGCAAATAGATCAAGATGTGTTTGTAGAGCTCATCATCAGTATAGCCAGAGATTCCTAACGTTCTGTGCTGCTTCATTTATGTTTCTTTGACGTCTGACACACCACACACTGCTTATTCTCCAGACACAAGATTGAGTTTCTCACTGTGCAGGCTGCAGTGCAAGCTGTCTGATCTCTCTCCTGTATGAAAGTCTCACACAGGTTCTTTAAAGCCAGGTTAGCTGATAATGCTGCTATCAATTTAGCATTGTAAAGGCTTACCTAATTTACATTTATTGAATAATTTGAAACGATACTTTCCATTCTAGCAGACACTCATCTTTCATAATTGTTTGTATGAATATCATATGAATATCCATGACTACCTTTGATCAGTCAGAGATAGATATTGTCCACTTTCAGTGCTTCATGATACTTTGTTGAAAAGGAATACAGTTAAAGGTATTGCAATGACTATGTATTTAATTAGGTGCAATTTGAAGACAACTTTGGCCAAATAGGCAGAGGCCAATTGTTTGTCCCAGTCTGTCCGTAGGCGAGGCTAAGTTTGGGCTGCCTTTCCAATTTTTTTTTTTTATTTCTCAGCAGGGGTTCGGAACGTGTTGCATGCATTTTGCTTACATATGCCAGTTGTGTGCCATTTCCAATCTGCTTATAAATTAAGTTTGGAAACAATTCCCATAGCTTATTTGGAAAATCAACGAAAGTTGTTGGGTTTTTGATGCCTTTACTGTAAGCAGCACTGGACATACAGATGTGCTTAAAAACAAAACAAATTATGTTGTTTCGACACTGTACATTCATGTACTGTACATACATGACCTAAACAATTTAGACTGGGATAATGTTCTACAATCAAATCAGTTAGAACATTGTTGTATCTCCCTAACACAAAATCTCACGAACCTAATTGGGAAATACATGAAAACGTTTAAGGGCACGCAGCGAAAAGCATCTTTACCATGGCTGAGTAATAATACTCGCCAGCTAATGAAAAAAAGAGACTATGCACTGAAAAAATCACTACTCACTAAAACCAATACAGATCTTCTTATTTTTAAAGGATTGAGAAATGCAGTGGTCAGAGAATTGCGTAAAGGAAAAACAGCTTATTATATGCAATTAATTGGGGAATCTGAGGGAAACAGTGCATCCCTCTGGAAGCACCTCAACAGTCTTACTAAAATGAAGTCAAGCCAACAAAAAACAATAACCGAACTGAAAGTGAATGGAGTTATTAGCACTAACAATCTAGCTATTGCAAATGAATTTAACAACTACTTTATCCAGTCAGTGGAGGAGCTTGCTGAGACTTTTGAACCAGCTACTCTGCAGAGCTCAAAGTCTATGTCATCAAAGTTATTCCAAATTGATGAGGTCAGTGAGGAAAAAGTACATAAAATTATTAACTCGTTAAACAAGTCCAAAGCAAAGGACGTGTTTGGGTTGGACACTGCCTTTATTCGAACTCACTGCTTGTCCCTGGTTAAACCTATAACTCACTTGGTAAACCTCTCCATCAGAGTGGGCCAATTCCCACAAAGCTGGAAGCAAGCCATTATCATTCCAATTTTTAAGGCTGGTGCAAAGGACCAAGCAGGCAACTATAGGCCAATCTCAATATTACCCGCCCTCTCAAAAATTCTAGAAAAAATCATAACAGAACAACTAGTTAGTCATCTTGAAAACAATTGCCTCATTAACCCCAAACAATTCGGTTTTAGACAAGGATACTCAACAGAAATGGCCAACTGCTACCTAACTGAGAACATTAAGAGTAAGTTGGACAAGGGTAATGTTGTGGGAGCTGTGTTTATAGACCTTAAAAAGGCCTTTGACACAGTGAACCACAGCATACTCTTGAACAAGCTCACCAACTTCAACTTCTCTGAACATGCCATCAGTTGGTTTGCCTCATATCTGGCCAATCGAGAGCAACGTGTTAAAATAAACACTGAACTCTCATTGCCACTTCAGTCGACAATGGGTGTCCCACAAGGATCCATCCTAGGGCCTCTGCTGTTTAGTCTGTATATCAACGACTTACCAACATGCTGTCAGTCAGCAAACTGTCAAATGTATGCTGACGATACAGTCTTATACGCACCAGCTAGAACACCAGGTGCAGCTGCAGAGGTCCTGACTAAGGAAATGGACGGAGTATCCCAATGGCTCAAAGATAACCACCTGACACTTAACATCAAAAAGACTGTCTCTATGTGCTTCTCTATTAGAGGTAAAGCCAAATGCACCATTAAAATAGGCCAAGAGGCTATAGAGGAAGTCAATGAATTTAAATTTTTAGGTATTATTTTAGACTCACAACTTAATTTCAAAAAACACATCAAGAAACTCTGCAAGACCGTTCGGACTAACCTGAATTGCTTCAGAATAATAAGACATCATATCCCGGTCAAGGCAGCTCTGTTGTTTTTTCATGCAATGATACTCTCTCACTTATCATACTGTATTACTGTATGGGGCCAAGCCTCCCAGACAACCGTCAAACCAGTCACATCATTATACAAACAGGCACTGAAAATAATGGACCAGAAACCAGTAACATCACATCACTGTTTCATTTTACAAAAATATAAGTTATTAAGTTTTGACAGTTTTATTAAGTTTTCTTTTCTAAAATTAATTTTCAAATGCGCAAACAATTTAGCGCCCTCTGTACTCTGTCCATTTGTCACAAAATCAAATGCAAGGAGCGTGGCCACAAGGGGAGCAGTGGGTGGTAACTGCACAGTAGAGGGGCGCAAAACCTCATTTGGCCAGTCATGTTTCTCAGTAATAGGAACCCGCTTTTGGAACGACTTACCAATAGAACTAAAAACACAAACTGAACTGAAAACATTTAGCAGTAAGGTAAAACACTGGCTGAAAGTAAATCAGGGTTGCAGCCACTAGGACACGCATGCACACACACACACACGCACACTCTATTGTCTATGTTTTACTGTACTGTCTGTTGATGCCTGGCTGCTCGCATTGGTGAGAGTTTGCAGGCGGTTGGGTATCTGGGGACTGTGTCTTATGTGATGTGATGTTTTGCTGTCTGGGGTGTGTGTGTGTGTGTGTGTGTGTGTGTGTGTGTGTGTGTTTGTGTGTGTGTGTGTGTGTGTGTGTGTGTGTGTGTGTGACTGGCTGTTCGCATTGGTGAGAGTTTGCGGGCGGCTAGGTATATCTGGGGGTTGTATTGTATGTGATTTGCTGTCTGTGTTAGTGTATTGGGGTATGTTGTGACTGGCTGTCCATATAAGTGAGAGTTTGTGGGCAGCTGGGTGTCTGGGGGTTATGTTATGTGACTTACTGGTTGTGATGCTCCTTTGTATGTTGTGGTTATTCTGTTGTGTATGGTCAGGGTATGAACACTAAAATTACCTTGATCTTTTGTTGGTCTATATATGTATAGAGAGGTGTTTGCACACATATACTACACTTTTTAGATTACTTTTAGACTACAACATGTTTTTTAGAAAGGTCTGACCAGGGACTGGGGTTGCAAATTAGCCAACTGGCTAGAAACCTTTTATGTAACACATCTACAGACATTGTTATGGCATTGACTGTGATAGCTATGTATGTAATAATGTGCGCTGCATTGTCCCTGACAAATAAACAAATAAATAAAATAAATAAAAAAAATCTTGAAATGAATAACAAAAACAATGTGTTGGAACACATTCATTGTAAACATGTATACCATGGCTCTTTGGGTCAAAGGCCTCCTGCCATTCAGACACAGTGCCTCAACACTGACCACACAAAGGTCACCACGGTATCAGCTGGTCAACAAACACAGAGATGTGGGGCAGTGGGGGATATTTCTTTAACGATCATGAATGCAACAGAGCAAGATAGTAGTACCTGGCTGCAGGGTGGAAATACCAGGATGGTTAAATGACCAGAAAACCCATGTGGACCTCAACATACTAAATGAAAAATAATGTGAATTGCAGATGTCAATTCCTGCAACAAAATAAATCTGTTTACTGAACAATAACAATAATAATAATAAAAAAAAACCTTTCATTGTATCTCTTATTTGACTGGCAGAGTATGAACACCAACCACCAAAACAGAGGACAAAAATGCTTTTATTTAAACAATCAAAGAAACATGTTATTTTCAAATATTGGCTTCACTGACAACAATGGTACACTTATTCAAACTTTCATTTGCAGGCTGAAAATAGGCTACTGCTTATGTTTTGAGTGTGTGTTTTGGCCTGCTGCACCACGCTCCACAAATTCATCACACCACTTTTCAACCTTTGGATTATCAGAGTAGCCTTTCTAATGCTCTCAAATGTTTTGATTTTTGACTACAATGTTTATTTTAAACCTTATAGTTGTTTCTACATATAGCTCCAAGCATTGGCACAGAGTACATTCTAAACCTGAAGTTAGGAATCTAAAAATAAAATATAGGACTCAAACAAATTGATGTCCACATTAAAAACACTAGAAAGTCAAAAGACAATGTTTTAAGCATAAAATTACATTTACTGATGAAAAGCATGGCTTAGTTCTGTTAGAAAAAGAGAAGGAAAATAATTTCCTTTTTCAAATTTAGATTTTTGTCAGAAATACATTTAACTGAGAAATCGATTTCCAAATTATGAAGCTACATGGAAGTTTGTTCTGTGGTCAACAGACTTTGAGCGTGATGAATAATGTTTGGTGTTTTGGCAAACCTTTCAAACACAGAGAACATTTTTCCTTTCCAAAAAAAGTGTGTTTCGCAAGCAGAAGAAACCGTTTTCACTTGCTGACCTCCTTGGCCTACCATTATTGATGATGTTGGCTGATTTAGAGAGTCACTTGATAAAAAAGGAAGACACAGTCACCCGCAGCTGCATTCAGAAAGGATTCCACCATGATGAGCCATCAGCTCTGCACCTCCTTCTTTTGGCTGCTGCTCTGTCAACTCATTGGTAAGATATTTCATATGAACATTCTAAAGCACACCCCAGATGCAGTATAAATAACTGTTTTGCAGTGGCAAGTATGACTACACTGTTATGGTGAATTCATGGGCCTTTCATAAGTGTGTTTTGTTGTTAATTAGGCCATTGACACATAAGGCTTTGGTGGTTAAAGTTTTTGCCTATTGCTTAGACACTTTTGCAGAATTTGGCACATTATGTCAAAACTCTACACACAGCCAAAATAAGATGGCACTTTGAGATAAACAACTCACATCTATTCTAAAATGAAACACTGCAAAGACAACAATCCTTTCTAAAATGGTATTGTCACAAAATCATACACACTTTCACCATTTGAATTACTCTTTTACATCAACAGCAACACCATGCTGCTTTACATAAATCACTGCAATCTTAGAGTTGCTATTTTAATTGTTATTTTCTCTCCGGGTCAGATACACGCTTTTGATTCCACCTCAGGCATATTTGTTTCGCAATGTGATATGTACAAACAGGCCACGCTGAGGTAAAAGTGCAGACTACCTGTCATGGGGGCTGAGAATGGCAAATTACACTTTTTTGTGTCATGCATATGCATAGGGTCAGGAGAAAGTGAGTTTGTGTAAAAAGATGGAGGAGAAGCGTAAAATGCACCTAATTAGGAATCCCCCTGTATATAATACGGTGCTTGTCTAGTTTGCAGTGAAATATCTCCGTCTGGTAAAAGCATGTAAATCCAAATTGTGTTTACAGTAAATTGGCAAAAACTGTATTAGAATGACACCTACTGTACCTCACAGTCTATTTTGTGTTGGCATAAAGCTTGTCAGGCAATATTTAAAGCTGCAGTTGGTAAGTCTGGAAGATTGAAGGGACTTATGAGAGTGCAGTCCAAGCATGCACATCCTGATATAAAAATGGGAGCAGGACTAAAGATTTAGGGGACTCTAATTCCCCTCTCCACTAGCACCGAGCACCCTCTCATCAAGTTTCTTCTTGGACCAGAACAACCAGGAGCACACTGTTGGTTTCAGGGAATATTATCAAAAACATATTGCCAACTGCAGCTTTAATTTTAACTCTAAATTTCCATTTTGCTGTATTTTTATGTAAGAAATGGACACACATGTTGATGTTTTTCAGCTGATGGATCAGCAGTTACTGTCTATGGATATGCAGAACAGAGTGTCACTCTTCCTTGTGAGTATGATGGCAAGTCCTACGGCTCTGTGTCCATCTGTTGGGGCAAAGGCCTCCTGCCATCAAGAGGCTGTGGTGAAGAAATCATTCAGACAGAGGGCTCAACAGTGACCGCACAATCATCACCACGGTATCAGCTGGTCAACAGACACAGAGATGTGGGGGATGTTTCTTTAACGATCACGAATGCAACAGAGCAAGATAGCGGTACCTATGGCTGCAGGGTGGAAATACCAGGATGGTTCAATGACCAGAAAACCCATGTGGACCTCCACATACAAGCTGGTCAGTATAAAATGAGGTGTCATTGAACTTTAAAAAAAAAAAAAAAAAAACAGAAATTTTGTTTTTTAATGTTCATGGGATATACTGTATATACCTCCAGTTCCGACGGCAACTACAGCAACAACAGAAGCTTCAACAACAACAGTAGAAGCCCAAACAAGACTGGAAAAGACTACTTTGGAAACTACCGTGTTAACAAGTAAGACTATGCATCATGGAAACAAAAGTTGAAGTGCAGTGTAGTTTGACTTCTAATGCCTGTTCCATTTCCAGCTCCTACAATTACAGAAGAAACTACTTCCAGAATCAGGCTTCTGTGTTGTAGGGATCTATTTGATTGTGCGCAATAGCACAAATAGATACAACATGATATGTTATGTGCCCTAGTGGACGTTGTGTGTATTAGTCCGCGACTGAGCTATGTGTTGGTGTTATGTACATGCAAACCAGTTAACGAAGTAAAGAGTAAACGGAACAGACTTGAGTGTTTCTCTTAACTTCACATGGTGTCAGAAGTTAAGTCTGAAGTTAAGTCAGAACAATGGCGAAGTTCTATCCTCCAGAAAATTTTGATTTTAGCCATCCAGAGCGCTGGCCGGAATGGAAACAACGCTTCTCCCGCTACAGGATTGCGGTTAAACTTAACAAAGAGGAAGAAGATGTACAGGTCTGTACTTTGCTATATGCACTTGGAAAAGAAGCAGAACAAATATATAAAACGTTCACGTTCGATATTGGAGAGAATGAGACGTATGACACGATGCTAGTAAAGTTGGACAACTACTTTGTACCAAAAGTAAATGTAATCCATGAGCGCGCACGATTCCATCTACGCACACAGAAACATGGTGAGTCGGCAGAGGAATACATCCGTAGCCTCCATGAACTAGCTGATACATGTGATTTTGGAGTTGCAAAAGATGGGAATATACGTGACAGATTAGTGATTGGCATTGTGGATAAGAAACTGTCTGAGAAGCTGCAGTTGATGCCAGATTTAACACTTTACAAAGCAGTCGAGCTTGTGAGGCAATCTGAGCAAGTGAAAGAGCATGTCAGTGAGCAGGCGGCTAGCGACATTGCACAGTTAAATGAAGTAGCTCAAAGACGTCAACAGCACCAGACAGCTGAGAAACCCAAACGTGGCAGAGATGGACAAACTGGCTTTAGGCAACAGCAAAATGAATATACCAGAGAGTGGAAATGTAAGAGATGTGGCAGAAACCATGCAAGAGATGACTGTCCGGCTAAAAATGCAGAATGTAGGAAATGCAACAAAAGGGGACATTTCGCGGTAGTATGTCGCACTCGTGAAGTAAATTACGTCAGTGCACCACAAGATGGCGCTTTTGCCACACATTTCCTGGGAGAAACAAGGCAAAACAACGAAACTGACAATGCATGGACTATTTCACTCCCACTACAAGGAACAGAGGTGGAGTTCAAAATAGATACAGGTGCTGACATAAGCATAATTTCAGAAAAGACTTTTTCAAACCTAAAAAACACACCTCAGCTGAAACTTGTCAATGCAAATCTTGAGAGTCCAGGAGGAAAGCTACACTGCAGAGGACAGTTCACAACCACAACGACAGTAAAGAACAGGCAGTTCAAAGTCAAGTTGTTTGTGGTGACTGGTTCTACAGTGAACAATCTCCTTGGACGGGAAGCATCGGTGGCAATGGGCTTAGTGAAAAGATTGGAAGAACTGAAGTCGACGCCCCCCACAGAGGTATAGGCCTGTTGAAGATCAAGCCAATAAAAATTAGCTTAAAAGAGAATGCTGTTCCATACAGCGTAGCAACAGCCAGGCGTGTTTCTGTGCCCATGCTATCAAAAGTCAAGACAGAGTTAGAGAGAATGATTCAGTGTGGCGTCATTGAAGAAATAAAAGAGCCTACAGAGTGGTGTGCGCCCATGGTTGCAGTCCCTAAGAAGAATGATCAGATAAGGATCTGTGTAGACCTTAAACAGCTGAACAAGGCTGTCAAGAGGGAGAAATATGTACTGCCGACCATCGACGACATCCTCCCCAGATTAGCACAGGCCAAAGTTTTTTCAGTCCTTGATGCTGCTAGCGGCTTTTGGCAGCTACCTTTAGCTGAAGACAGTGCTAAGCTGACAACCTTTATAACGCCTTTTGGTAGATACTTTTTCCGTAGACTCCCATTTGGGATATCTAGCGCTCCCGAAATTTTTCAAAGGGAAATGTCAGAGCTCCTGAAGGACCTAGATGGAGTGGCAGTCTTCATGGATGACATCCTCGTCTACGGAAACACCGAAGAGGAACATGAGCAAAGACTTCAGAGCACATGGAAAACAGTTGAGGAGGCAGGTTTGAAGCTGAACAGTGAAAAATGTCTACTGAGACAGAGCCAGCTTCGTTACTTAGGACATGTCATTGATAGAGAGGGCATACGGCCAGACAAAGCCAAGATTGAAGCCATAACACTCCTAGAACCACCAGAGAACGTTGCTGACCTCAGAAGAGTGCTTGGCATGGTTCATTACTTGGGCAGGTACGTTTCACACTTGTCCGAGGTCACAAGGCCTCTCAATGAACTGTTGAGGAGAGACACTGAATGGACCTGGGGTCCTATGCAGGCCGAAGCTTTCAGCAAGGTGAAATGCCTAATTACAGAGGCACCTGTGCTGGCATTTTATGATGTAACAAAAGCCACCATAGTAAGTGCGGATGCCAGCAGCTATGGTGTTGGTGGAGTTATCTTACAGAACCACAACGGTGTGCTAAAGCCGATAGCCTACTGCTCTAGGGTCTTAACGGATGCAGAGAAACGTTACACCCAAATCGAGAAAGAGTGTCTTGCCGCTGTGTGGGCATGCGAGAAATTCTCTAGATTCCTGTATGGTCTTGAGAGCTTCACTCTCCAAACCGATCATAAACCACTGGTCCCATTGATCAACGCCAAAGACCTTGACTCAGTTCCACTCAGATGCCAAAGACTGCTTATGCGAATGATGCGCTACAACCCAACAGCAGTTTATGTGCCAGGTAAAGACTTAGTTGTAGCTGACACACTCTCGAGACACCCCCTGCCAGTCGTCACTGCAGAGGTCTGTGAGTTGATTCAGGAGGTAGAGGCTTATGAAGATGCAGTGAGCAGCGCGTGGCCCATGTCACACACGAAACTGGACAGGGTGAAAGCGGAGACCGAGAGGGACAAAGACCTGGAAAAGGTGACACATTATGTACGCACTGGTTGGCCCAAGTATGCCTCCGATGTGCCCCATGCTGTAAAAGCATATCACAACGAAAGACAGCACTTATCCATCTCCCAGGGGTTAGTCTTATATGGCGACAGGATTGTTATCCCTAGCAGTTTACGTACTGACATACTGCGAAAGATTCACAGTGGTCATCAGGGCATTGTGAAATGCAGTGAGAGGGCCCAAATGAGTGTTTGGTGGCCTGCCATAGGCAAAGACATTCAACAGTTAGTCAGTAGCTGCAAAGACGGTCTAGAATCAAGACCAACCCAGAGAAGAGAACCCCTGATTACAACCCCGCTACCTGGTCGCCCATGGGAAAGAGTAGGGGCGGATATATGCGAACTACACAAACAGCATTATCTTGTAGCAGTCGATTACTTCTCTAGATATATAGAGATTGCACACCTTCCAGACCTGTCAGGTGAGACAACACGCTCCAGACTGAAGAACATGTTTGCACGATGGGGTTGTCCTAATGTTCTCATCACTGATTATGGCCCACAGTTTTCTGGCAGAGCCTTTCAGCAGTTCGCAAAAGACTATGACTTCCAACACGTTACAACTAGTCCCCACTATCCCCAATCTAATGGCGAAGCAGAAAGAGCTGTGCAGACAGCAAAGAAGCTGTTGAAACAGGCTGACCCTTTTGCTGCCCTGATGAGCTACCGTGCCACCCCTCTTCAGGCCACTGGGGTGAGTCCAGCCCAGCTGATGATGGGTCGGCAGATAAGAACAACAATCCCCACACTGGAGTCACACCTGCAGCCATCATGGCCCAACCTCGAGCAGGTGAGGCAGGCAGACAACAAAGCAAAACAGAGCTACAGGCGAAACTTCAACAGAAGACACAATGTCAAGGACTTACCAGAGCTTAGTCCTGGCACCCCAGTCGCCTTGAAGCTTGATGGCGAAAAGGGATGGCGGAAGTCCGGCAAAGTTCTCAAGATGTGTGAGACACCAAGGTCTTACCTCATACAAACAGAGAAAGGCGTACTCCGTCGCAACCGACATCACCTAATGCCTATGATCGACGTGGAAGGAACATCTGCAGCAGTAGAGGAAGACACCTCTGCACCTGAACAACCAACACCTGTGCAGGATGTGCAGGCTGACAGAGACATTCCACCCGACCTGAGTTCCAGTGACCAGCAGCTTTCAGTTGAGGCTTCACCGGTGAAAACACACAGCGGCCGAGTAGTCAAGCCTCCTGAGAGATATAAAGACTTTGTGAAAGCTTAATAACATTTCTCTTACAGGATTCGATAGCCTTTGAGCAGGCTAAGGTTTATTAGAGGCAAAGAGTTTAAACATTAGTCTTGTTTGACAAAGTTGAATGTTCATGAGATGTTAAAGAAACAGAAATGTCACAGTAAAAGATTACTTTCAAGAAATACTTTATTTAGAGTTTATTGCATTGAGTTAGCTCAAAAGGAAGGGTGATGTGTTGTAGGGATCTATTTGATTGTGCGCAATAGCACAAATAGATACAACATGATATGTTATGTGCCCTAGTGGACGTTGTGTGTATTAGTCCGCGACTGAGCTATGTCTTGGTGTTATGTACATGCAAACCAGTTAACGAAGTAAAGAGTAAACGGAACAGACTTGAGTGTTTCTCTTAACTTCACAGCTTCCAGAATCAAAATTAAGGCTAATTTTTATCTTACACTCAATAAAGTGGTATTTGTTTTGCCATGTGCTCCACTTTTCTTAAACCTTGCACTCAGGGGTGTGGCAATTAACAACATAAAGTGTGGTCTGGCAAATGATCCAAAAATGGGCTATCTTACTAGGCTGGATGCCAGACCGAAGTTTAGCCCCGCCTCCATTCTTTTTCTGCAGGGAACTTCGGTCTGGCACTGCTCCGTTCAGCTGCTACTATTCGAGATACACTTCTGCTCGGACCAATCACATTTCACAGGGCGGGCTTTACGTGATGATTGACATATGAACAGCAGTGACGTTCACGGCTGCATGCGTCCTCGTTCAACGAGTTGGGTGTGAGACCATGTTCGCTTAGGTTGATTTTGATTGCAACAGAAATGCTATGGCTATGAATGCATAATTTGTTCATGCAGTTTGGCCTTTCGTTTATCTTAGCTATTGAAACGGAGGTTTTATCACGGATTCGCACAACTATTTCTGAACACTTAGACCAACGAGGATATGTGGGAAAACTTCAGTTTCACTTTCACCCAGTTAAAACAGCATGTTTGGGTGATGTTGTTCCCGTTTGTTTAAAAATGTCTGTTTGCTCGTTGGGTTAACGACACACTTCCCCAGCTGTTCATTGCATACAGTTTGAAGGAATTATTTTTAAAAACGAAGGAGGATGTTTTCCATAGCCTACCCTGCTACGTATTTCTGTCTTAGATTTCGCAGATACTGACAGCCAATAACTTGTTCTGTTTGGTTTGGTCTATCCAATGAGTGCAGAGCTATCCCCCCCGCACTGTATCGGTTGAATCATGCCCCATAATCGCAGCTGAATGGAGCAGTTTCAGACTCATATTCTGATAAGAATTGAGTATGACGTCGTCAGGCTACTATCTTACACCCTCTAAAAATCATTACACCACTGACCAAGAAAAGCCTGGTCTATAGTGATAGGCACATATAAAGCACAGCTGAAGACACACTGTCAAGAGATATTTAAGTAGCACTTGGCAACCAGTTTCAAACAACTCCTCTGCAGGATAAATATCCTTAGGATTTTTATTGAGGCATTTGAACATAATTGGGGTAAGTGTTTTTTTTTGTTTTTTGTTTTTTTCAGGAAATGTTTTCAATGTCAAAGGATGTTACTCCCTACACACACCCATGACCGATTAAGAAACGGAAGAAAAACCCTTTTGAACAACGTGTCTGACATCTGATCACAAACTCATGCTGAATGTGAACTGCACACACCCCCTACAAGTAATTGTTTTTAATCTCTGCGCCTCTGACCATTTGCTTCTGATCGCCAAAACAGGGCCCCAAGAATCTACTGCAGAACCTCCTACCACTACTACTGCACAGGCTGTCACAACAGTAGAAGCTACACCAAGACCGACCAGTAAGTCAATACAAGCATTGACAGTACTTGGTGACCTCGAAAAACAGAGATATGTGAAAAAATTGCTGGAGTTTTCCTTTAAGGCTCTGGTTACATTTACCTACCTAGTAATAGTTCATGTTCAAACTGTAAAATTGTATTTTGCTGTATTTTATGTTAGAAATTGATGCACGTTGTTGGTATGTAATTTCAGCTGATGAACCAGCAGTCACTGTCTATGGATATGCAGGAGAGAATGTCACTCTTCCTTGCAAATATGATGGCAAATACTACGGCTCTGTGTCCATCTGTTGGGGCAAAGGCCTCCTGCCATCAAGAGGCTGTGGTGATGACATCATCCAGACAGAGGGCTCAACAGTGACCACACAATCATCACCACGGTATCAGCTGGTCAACAGACACAGAGATGTGGGGGATGTTTCTTTAACGATCACGAATGCAACAGAGCAAGATAGCGGTACCTATGGCTGCAGGGTGGAAATACCAGGATGGTTCAATGACCAGAAAACCCATGTGGACCTACGCATACAACCTAAATGAAAAATGATATTGAGATGATATCAATTCCTGCAACAGAATAAACCTGTTTACTGAACAACAATCGAAAAGCTTTCATTGTACGTCTTATTTGATTAGTATGAACACCAACACTCTAAATGCTAAGATTTCCAAGACAACTATACAAAATCTGACAGAGGACAAAAAGTCTTACTTGTACAATCTAATTATTTAAAGATTCTTTATGTATGAGATTTATTGTAATCATAACATGACCATAATATGCTATCTGAGGTTAAATAAATGTTATTTTCAAATACTGTTTTTCAAATACTTCATTGATAACAATGGTTCAGTCAGGATATTCACAATTCAAACTTTCATTTGCAGCCTGAAAATACTGTAATATTTATAAAGTATAAAGCAGTGTGAACTCACCATGCTGAAACCAAACAGACAAATTCAAGGACTCCCGACTCACTGAAGATGTTCACAGACTCTGAACACTATAGACCCATGCTTAGACTAAAGTAACAGAACTTGAAGCTTTTGTCACCATACATCAAACACATGTTCCGATAACTTAAACAAAAATGCTGCTTAAATTGGCACTCTAGTTGCAATTCTGCAACACACTTACTCCTTTATGCAACACACTTGGTCCTGCATACACTCTATTTCATACATAAAACACTTTGGTCAACAATTACATCTCAGGGTGCCATTTGGAAAACACATGTATCCAAAATACAAAACACATCGGGTAATTGCAACCACTCAAATTCACACTTGAAGGCACTTACAGTGCTTGCAAAACTGAACACCAATCAGCCAGTTACAAAAAGCTCTCAGTTTAGCCATTTCAAGAACTTTGCAAGCATGGATGGAGGGAGATCGAGAGGCAGAGGTACAGTAGAGCAAGACGAAGAGGAGGAAGAGGAGGACAAGGATTACTGATGCTCAACACATATACGCAGGAATGGTGCTTTGAAAAGCTGTGAAATGTTTTTTTTTTGGTGTTAAAGCCAAAGGGATTATCCGGAGTAAAATGCACTTTAGATCAATCCACGGATGGTTGGGAGTACATACGTTGAGTTGCGGCATATTTATCAATTTATTTATTTATTGAATCATTTTCTTGTGCAAAAGGTAACATGCTAATTTGCCGTTCCTTTATTAGAAATACATCATGATGATTTAGGCTAGGCTACTTAACGTAAATGCAGCTGTTCACTTGATTGTTTGTGCCATAATGACACAGTAGTTAAATTCAGTGTGCTCACATGGACCGTCTTGTGTGTAGGCCTATGTATAAAATGCGCGCCTGCACTAGCCCTATGAGCCCTAGGCTGTTTTAAGGGCATTTTCACTACCTCTAGTTAGAAGCATTTATCCTGGTCATTGTAAGTGCCATTCACACATGCTACATATTGTTTTTTTTTTCAGCACAGTCTAGGCTACCCAGATCTACCACATGTATTAATACTTGCATTGATTTGATTTAGATTTTTAAATAATACAAATTTAAAAAGCATACTATACAAATTCTTACAAAAGGCAAAAAAGTGTTTATTTGTCAAACAAATTTGGATGCAATATGATACCGTATTGGATACCATACAGGAGTTTGCTAGGATCTCAAAACCGTATTATAAACGTGACTTGCCATATAGAGAAACTGAAACACATGATAACGTTGGATTATGAACATAGGCTATTATGCCACACAAAAACATGGGGTAAGTGGAGCTAAATTAAGTTATTATTTTGCTGTCACTTCGTCTGTTTTATGGCCTAGAAGGTTGTATTTACTGTGGATAGCTCTAGCTCTCCTCTTTCATCTGACATGCGTGCCATATCTTTCCGATGGCGGGTTCGCGTGTAATTCTGTAATTCAAGAGAGTACTGGATGCCTGGGTGAATGCAGAGCAATATAGACTGTAAATATGATATACTTTGATTTAACTTCATGATTTTATTTTAGTACTTCATACTTGATCAAGTGCCTAGTCTCGTTGGAAAGCCCCGGCTCTGCTCTTTCGTGCAATATACTGTAGGTCTCATCTCGCTGTGACTAATAATCCCGGAGCAATGTAACAGAGAAGAATGGGTGTGTTTTTGACGCACTTCGCGTCCGTCCGGCTCATAGGGCTAGCCAGCCAACTCCAGTCAACAAATGATCAGCTAATTTAACAGCTAACTTAGCAATAGGGGTATACCTCCATTTGGTCAGGATTTTTCCTATGGGTTGGTGTCAACCAACAATGAAAAAATGCTGTCTGGCTGCCTTTCAATCTTCCCACCTGAGTTGAGAGCTTTCTCCAACCATTCATCCCAGCGACTGCGCAAAATAGTAAACAAACTTTCGGTAGAGAACGCAGGTTGGGTAATACCAAGTAGTCGGTGGGCAGGGGGGTACATTTCAGAATATTTAAAACATGATACTATCTTGCTGGAAAATGAAATGAATAAAGAAAATTAACAAAAAATATTCATCCAGAATATTTCATATTCAGTGTAATCTGAATTATGTGATGATATTGAGGGGGTTATATTAGCTGGATATGATTTTTTGGGGGGTCATGACCCCTGTAACCCCCCCGCAAATTACGCCTATGCCGGGGCACGTCCTTTCACCAACCGACCACATAAAGACCTCGGGATACTTCGGTTTGGCTTTAGGGACCCTCTACTCACTACCACGTAAGTGTAATGTTGTTTGGAACAGTAGAAGAGGTATAAAAATAGCGTTTTGTAGCGGCGAAAGGACGTGCCCCGTTCACTTCCAGGCTAACGAGTTTTGGCTAAAAACGGTAAAATCGAACTTTCTCAAAACACATCCGAATGACATGATTTGATGTCAACTCAACGTATGTACTCCCAATCATCCGTAAATTGATCTAAAGTGCATTTTACTCCGGATAATCCCTTTAATGAACTAAACTGACGGTCTACCACTTACTATTTCTGTGTGGAGACTCGAATTTGAAACGTAAAAGAAAGCCTACTGCTGATTGCTGTATGATAATACTGTTTGTACATTTGGTATACAGTAGATATCTGTATTGAACCTACATCCTGTACTAAACCGATCAGTATGATGTACCTTTACACCCCTATTAACAGAGCACACTGAATCAGAGTTGCCCAAAAGTCACTGGTCCAACCTTATATGGACTGTAATACTGTCATTAAATGAACAGCAGAAATAAATTAATTGAATCATGAATCCTACCTACTGTAGTTGCTGTTTGATTTTTACCTTACAGCAACTGTATGCTGACTATTGCTATAGATACAAGTCCACAAATGTAGACAAAAATGCTAAAGGACTTAATCAGAAAATAAAAACAAAACTGAACAACCTCCCAGATAGGCCTACTCACAAACACAAGACTGACACACTCAAACACCAACCACACACACACTGGAACACCAGCCATATGAGAGAAGAGATGAGCCACCACACACACATGACCACACCCTCCACCAGCAGCCAAAGCCATCGCAGAGGAGCCAAGAGGAGGTAGAGAGGACCCGGGGAGACAGACACCTGAAACAGAAATGGGGGGGGGGGGGGGTATTTTGAAAGAAACTGAGTACACTTGCATGTGATTGTTTGATTGTTGTGTGAAGATTATGTAAAGGGAAATTCTATAAAAATGTTGATATTTTTGAAGAAAGGAGAAAAAGATCACCTTGTCTACGTGTTCGGGTTGGAGGAGTCCATAAAAAGTGCAGAGTAAGCTTTACAGAGCATTTAAACAACTTTTAATGCATTCATTGAACCAGATTAATATATTTTTTAAACAAGATTTTAACTGAAAGTCTCAATTTCTACAAGATTTATTTAAAGGTGACATAGAATGGAAATAATTTTCGTCTTGGTTTTGATGAATTAGGAGAGGTTGTGCATAACCAAAGAGCTGTCATGAACACGAGGCATGGTTGTGCCCTCCTTCAAACAAAAATCTTTAACTTAAAAATAGCCACTGAAAAATGGGCTAGAACTTCAAGAGGCCGTATATAAAGGAATGAGAGCTCACTGTGCTGAAACCAAACACAAATCCAAGGCTACGCTACAAGTAGTAAACACAGCAAGAACTCGCGACTCTCACTGAAGATGTTGAGCCTTCACGGATTCCAGCCCTCCCTCAGCCCCTTTGTGGACTATTATTGGCCCGTCTGCAGTATCTGGCCTCACGTCCGACCTCTTGACATTCACAGAGATCTTATGCTGAGAAACATCGAAGATATACCAAGCAGTCTGGAGCTCCTGAACAAACTTCAGCACCACATCTTCCAGGAGATTGACCAAATCCCAGCTTCAGAGGAGCTTCATCCACTTTTTTGCAACCTTGAGAGGAAGGGTTTCGCTCTGATGCTGGAAGGGGCGCCTGCTAGGGTTGCCAACTCTGAGAAAATAAAATACGGAACAAAAATACCGGGGGGAGAGAAGAAACCCTTATAGCCTCAAACTTGAGGCCCGGTTATGGCAGACTTTGGGGTCATAGGGCCCACCTACACCCCCACATCAAAATCATTATGATTATCATTGTCACAATTATTATTATACTATATTGCATGCACTTTCACTTAGCAGTCAATACTGTGCTAAAAGTGCTTGAAGTGCTAGTTTGTGATATGCACATCAGAGGCATGCTTTACTTATGTAAGATATATTTACAATAGTTCATTGCTTTTGCATGATTGCATGAGAAATACTCCTGAAAACAACAGCAATTAGGCCTATATGGGTGCTATTGTTTTGGGATGTTTCCCTTATGCAATCATAGCCTTGGTGGGCAAATGGAGAAAAAACGTATAGCCTATGCCTTATAATGAAATTTCATTTGAATGCCTGAATGTAAAGATCCAGGAAACTTAATACCAACTTTTGTTTATGGTATACGGCCCAGCATAAATAAATTATAATAGGCGTAAATAACTTATCTGGAGATCTTTAAATGAAACACTAATCTTTTTACCATGTTATATTCAAATTTGGCTAAACAATGTAGCCTATTGTAGCCTACAGTCTCTGTTCTGTTTCTATGGAAGTGGCAAGAATCGACGTTGTTAAATGTCGGTAATTAATGAAATAGCCTACCAACAGGTTGAAGCGGAGCTTTGCCAACAACGTTATTGTGTAGTTTCAGTTTCTGTCGCGCAAACGTGCAAACGCATGCAATGAACGCTCATACCACCACTTAATTGTATGACTCTATGTTTAATCGCATCGAATTAGCAAGCATTTCCTCCTGATTGCAGAACATGTTTGTTTTCTTTTCTGTCGGGCCGCGGTTGCATGATCAATTGCGCAGCTAATTATCAGGTGAAGCACCGGACCTCACCATGCCTCGCAGACCAGCAAGCTCCACGTTGCGTCAGGGAGTTTTTCAGGCTTTTTTGTGTGTAGGCTATGTTTTTAATTGTAGTATGTGTGCATTGAGCAGTTTGTCAAAAATACGGAACAAACAGCGTTCTGTATTAGTTCAATACGGAACAAGACTTTTAGGTGTCAAATACGGGACGATTCCGTATTATACGGAACGGTTGGCAACCCTAGCGCCTGCAGGAATTAATGCTATGGTACGCACACCAATCACCACATATTTTGCTGATATAGGGCTCGGGATCATGACGTGAAAAACTTCGCGGGCGCAGCCATATTGGCAGCTTCACTCCTAAATTTACAATGGATTACTATGGATTTACTCCCGCCTATATTAGTGTGTTCCTGTTACTTAGTTTTTGCCTTCTTGGTCGTATGTTGCTGTGTAGTGGGGTGTAACAGCACCACCCATGATCGCAAGAGGAAAATAATCGCTAATACTACATTTCTGCTTCTTGTCTTCTGCATCTGAATGAATGGATATTACGCTCGGTGCGCTACCAATATGGCGGCTATTCCTAGAATGCAAGGCTTGTTCCCGAGCCCTATTGTACAATATTTGTCCGTTTCTCGGTTTTAGATTTGTGCATTGGTCAGCAAAAAAGTAGCCTACATAGGCTATAACATCCACATGCAATAACACAATTAGAAATTTGAAAGTGATAGTAGCAGTGGTATAAGCGGGATAATCAACTCCGCGCCGTGCGTTTATAGGAAAATAATGCACTTATCGAAGTGTATAGTCGCCTCCGACTGCGGCGTCGGGTCCTTATTACCACTTCGAACGTGCGTTATTTTCCTATAAACGCACGGCGCGTTGTTGATTATCCCTTACACAATACTCATTTGGACAACGTTACACAGCTAAGTTACTGCTAAGTTACATTTAGTTTTGTTCAAGCATTAACGTCTGATATTAAACATTGTTGTAATGCTAGTCTAACGTTCCGACAAGCACACAAATTGTCTACCTAGCTTGTTATTGCCCATCTGGAATCTGTAGCTTTCCTGCCTCCATCTTCCATTCTTTCTCTTGTCGTTGTTTAAAAGAACTTGCGATATCCACGATGAGTATTTGAGTTAGTGATTTAGCGTCACATTGTGTTCTGATAACCATAATAATAGATAGCCGAGTAAAAGAAAACAACAAGTAGCCTACTTGCGCGCCTGTGTGCGTAATCTCTCCTGCTCAAATGAAATATGAGCGCGTGGATATACAGTAGCTCTGCATTAAGTTAATTTTGATAACGTGTTGACAAACTTCATGTAGAAAATTGTAAATAGCCTGATGGCATGGCATGCGGCTAATGGGATATTGTGCATAGTTGGGAAGTTATGGTAGGCCAATTTGATGTGAATACACACGCACAAGGGTAATTTTCTTTCCTTGATGAGTAGTCTCAAGGTACGCATGGTGCGTACGGCCGTACGCCTGCAGGCGCCACAGAAGAAGAGCTTTCAATCAAACACATGGGCAACCCAATACAGAAAATAAATCCACATATGCACTTGAATATAATCCAGTTTAAGCACATCTTTGTGAAACAAATATACTGTTTTAAGTAAATACATGTCCATGTATTTATCAATATAAAGATATGAGTAAATATTCAATATAGACCTAGCCTGCATGTGTGTTCCCATCCTGCCTTGCGCGGTGATTTCATTCACGCTGCGAAGGCAGTCTGGATACTAACACCCAAATTTTCGCCTGATGTTGGTGACCAATCACAGAACATCTGAGAAGTTTTCATTGCCTTCTTGCGTCTACATTCGACGCCAAAGGATTTACACGGATGGAGCACCGAACGCATGCGTGAATTCGCGCCCACTTCGCTGCTTTTGCAGCAGCGCAAATCAGCCAGATGTGAGATGTCCTCTCAAGGAGAGACACCTGCCTTGAAAACCTTGCTTAGGTAGATAAAGAAAGTAACGTAACAGAAACCATATAGTACACTGTTGTCCCGCTAACCACTCTTGACTGAAGTGCGCCAGTTTGAATGTAAGAGAAGGAATGTGCGTAACTGTTGAAGAACGTGTGTGATTAGGCCTACTTGAACAAATAGCTCCGAAAGACTGAAATGAACGCTTGGTGATGAGGAACGTGTGAGATTGAAAGTTGTGAAGACTGGATGAATGACGCTATGAAATTCTTATCCAATAAACGACAGAATGACTGAACAAAATGTTATGCTATGAAAGTGCCAATACAACATACAAGAAGTGTTACGTTAGATATGGGGTTTTGGGGAATAATGTGTAATAAAAATGTAGCCGAAAATACTATAAAACGACTTACGTGCCTTCAATAAAGACATGCCTCTTCTTAGCCTAGCTGATTAATAAACCACGACAATGTAACCAAATGCAATGAAATACTTATAATCCTGAATGTAACAAATATACTCCCTGCGAACGCAAATGTGTAGCCTACGATGTTTGAACGTAACCAACCAACATGTTTATAGCCTACACTGTTTAATGTAACCAAGTACTCTCGATAGAATGTAATATGTATGCTACATCTTCAAGTGTAATGCCTGTTACCAAATGTAAACTGTTTGTATGTTAAAACCTGTAAATGCCGATATTGAATGCATCTTTGTCTCAACTAGAATGTTCTCGTCAACACTGAATGTATGTAAAAACTCCACTCTGTAACCCGGAGATGTGTGCCTTTGACTGTCTAGAATGTTCTGAAGTTAGTTTAGTTGCCATGAATTTCTGTGAAGAGGGCACCGCCCCAGGAATGTGTAGGGGAGGACCATGGGGTCACGGGAAAAATAGGACTATAAGTAGCAGGTCAACCAAAGTTCGGGGCTTCTTCTTCTTTCCTCGTCTTACGTGTTGTGTTACTCTGTTGCTCGTGATAGTCATTATGTGGACTCCGTACGTCGTCGCGAAGCCAAGGATGCGGGACTTAGTGCTCCAGTGAGCATCGGAACTCCGCATCATCCACCTGCTTCTTGTGGCCTTACACCCGGACAAGGGAGATCACTGAACGAGAATTCATTTGGACTTGTAAGGATCCCAATTCTCAGGCTGATGACATTTCTTTCAATCATAATGTGGACTCTTGATTAGCTATGAAAAATACAGCAACTTTGAGTAACCTTTTACCTTTTCACATGAGAAACTAACTTGGAAGCAAGAAATGTAAATACAATGTATTTGTCTTCACTGATACCCACTGAGGAACACAATGGTCTCTGTCCCACAGACAATGTAAATGCAGTGTACGTTGTGATGTTGTATTTGATTAGCACGGAAGGAAACAATGGTACTCAGTCTCACCCATAGCATCCCCCATGTGATCCCTAAAGGAATAACCCTTAACCTGTCGACCTCCAAACATGTGACTACTCTCAAATGTCCTTAACCTGTCACAAACTGGGCAACCTATAAAAGGGAAATCAACACATTATTCTGGGAGTTATTCTGTTGTCAGATGCTCCCACACTGTAGGTGTGTAGTCTTCAATCCTCTGAGCTGGTAATGTATTTTCATTCTCTGACTGTTTTGTACGACAGCCTAAGTAATTCCTTTAACCTGTTGAAGTAACTTTCACACTATGCATTTAGATGTACTTCTGTAATGTGTTGGATGAATAACTTGCACCTGTCCAATAAATTGTTAAACTCTGACCCGCATGGCTTTCTTGCGGCAATTAGATATCCTTTGGGTTACGGTGAGCCACAAGGAACGGCTAGGATTAGTTCTCGTGGCCGTACAGGCTAATCAAGTGGAGGTGGCATGCTATTAGGAGAACTGACCATTGTATTATACTGTGATGGATCGCTGATTTTATTAGTAGTCTGGGATTAGGCATCTAGAACCTTAGCACACCCTGAACCCTCTGTAGCTTTGGTAAGATGTTTATTTCCAGGTGAGCATAGCGACCCAGGTCAGCACTGTAGCCTCTGACCGGTCCACAACTAGGATCATTACTTGTGTTTGATACCTCTCGAATTAACCGGCCGAGGAGGGCCTGCGCAACACTATCCCCGGAGAAAACGAGTCTAATTAGCAAATGGTGATGGAAAGCACTCATAGTATGAATTGACGTTCATATTGCAATATTTTGGGCGTCTGCCCACCATGTATAGTAATAGTACTTTGTAACAGAAACCTTTCCATATTTAGCGAGGTCAGAAATGATTAGGTTTACAGAGGTTCTTAATCCATTGATATTTTCAACAGTGCGCGGATGCTTCACGAATTTCCTTCGACCATTTTCCTGTTCCCTCATTGGTTCAGAAAAGTGACGTCATTACAGACTCTTTGCTTTTTTCGACACTATTGGATTAATTTCTTTCGTTTTTCCTTTTTCAACACAAAATGGAATTACGACGACTATTGGATTAATTTCTTACGTTTTTCCTTTTTCAACACAAAATGGAATTACTACGTCTATTGGATTAATTTCTTTTGTTTTTCCTTCTCACCACAAAATGGAATTGTCTTTTTCCTACATATTGTAACCAACAAGCTGTTGTGCCGCATTTTTGCTGTATTTAAAAATGCTGAAGTAAAATACTATTTTAATCCAACGTCCGATTCTTTCAGCTTGTATTCTGTTTTGGGACGAGGCTATCACTTCCCAAACAGGATGGCAAAGATAACGTCTCTCTTCTGTGATTCTTTTCTATTCTTTCTAAGTCTTAGTTTAAGCCTTGAAACTAAGCACCTCTTATAAATGACTTGAGTTTCAGCTGTTTAATGAGACCGAATATTTTACGTGTGAGTTAACTGTCAGGGCCTTGATGTTCCACTGCCTTCTTATATACTAAAAAGCCTGGTTATTCTCCTGGAAGACTTGATCACCTTCCTCTAGACAGTCCGGGGGTTTATCTGTATACATAGAAGTCTTAGGTTATTGACATCACAGAGGTCGGAGCGTAACCTAACCTGATAGTAGGTGCCTGGTATTATAGTTCAGCTATAAGATTCGATTGTGGTGGCCGGTGTACGTGCGGACAGCTGAGGGCTTATCGTACAGGCCATCCTTTCAACTCCAGGCAACAACACAATGTCAATGGCAGCCCTTCGCGTTGCATATGAACGCGCGGGGACACCTTCGGCTTCCGATATTGACGCCAGGGGGTTTGGCATGCCTCCTCTTTCGACGAGTTGGGTGTGAGACCGTGTTGGATGAGCTATGCGCACTTGATAGACATCTGTGGCGCCCAATGAACGGATCTGGGCATTTTTTCAAATACGAGAAAATGAACGTCTGGTTGCCAGACCATTTGAGAAGTGGTAGGCGCTAGCCAGGCTAATATTGACCACTTTCTTACATTTACTGTATACAATTAAATACATTCAGCATGGACTTTCATGAAAGATACTGTATCAGTGTTGAATTACTGTAGGCCTAATCCCAGTCATATTGATTTGCCATTGTTTTCAACTGAAATCTCTATTTTTTTCCTGTCTTCACCCTTTTTTCTGAAATTGTATATTTAACTGTAATTAACACCATACATTTCGCTTAAATCACTAGCTACAGTATGTTGAATACAGTTTACAAGCTATTTTCAACAGTATGATTGTATCTATTATCATTATACAGAATTTTCAGAATACAGAATATCTGTTTTTAATATGGCTTAAAAATGGAATGGCTTTTAGAGAGACCTATTTTGTAGTATTTTGAAAATACAGGTGGGTATGTGGCATTTTATTTGGAAATACATTTTGATATCCACAAACTATACTGTATATCCTGGAGTGTTGCTTACATTCAACAAGTATCCCTGTGGTGCTCATCAGTTTGAAGATCCAACAAATCTTCAATCTTGTAGTGAGTCTGAGGCACTCAAAAAGGTATTTTTATATTAAGCCTTTATTAAACTTGGCTATCCATTAAAAATATGCATTTGATTCGTGCACATACTATACACACCAACCTCAAGTTTCTTCAGAACTTTAAACATTGAATTGGAATGTGGTTGCCCCATGTGTCGTTGATTTAACCCATCAATCATTCCATAGGAGCACATGGAACCGGTTATGTGGTTTTCCTTGTAACCATGTAAGAGACACTTTGTACTGCTGACAAGTTCAGTTTTGAGAGCATCTCTGATACAGCATTTAGGCTCTGAGATGTAACAAGCAGGTCAGCAGCATAATTGATTATTGTTCAGCCTTTTACCAACTCCTGTGCCTCTGTTGTTTTTCTCTCTCCCTCTTATTGCTGGGGGTGCGGCGGGTCTCACACAAATGGTGGGCCAACCGCCAAGTGATACGAGGCCATATCGCAGTTGAGCTAAACACTAAAGACAAAATCCCCAACCCAGACCTCGACCTTGAACATTCAAGCATCCTGGACATACAGTAGTATAGCATGACCATCCCACAATATCCTATGGCGTTTCAAGGCAGCAACATTCATTATACATTTCTTCATTCTCATATTGTGATTCAAATGATCTAGTGTGACGTTCTTGTAGCCTACCATAAATTATCTCTTTCATAGCCACGGTTTCATGGAAATTGTCAAAACCCTACAGCTCGTTAGGCCTCATCCATATGCTGTCACAATCATCTCACAATCATAGGTTTCAATAGTTTATCACCATGTAGTCTCAAATCCTAATATCAGTCAATCATTGCGGTCACCATTTGTCAATTCACCAGCCAACCTTCATGCTGCAGTATGATTGTATCTATTATCATTATACAGAATTTTCAGAACACAGAATATCTGTTTTTAATATGGCTTAAAAATTGAATGGCTTTTAGAGAGACGTATTTTGTAGTATTTTGAAAATACAGGTGGGTATGTGGCATTTTAAGGTGGGTGTGGCATTTTATTTGGAAATACATTTTGATATCCACAAACTAGTACTGTATATCCTGGAGTGCTGCTTACATTCAACAAGTATCTGTTTTAAAAATGGCTTAAAAATGGAATGGCTTTTAGAGAGAAGTATTTTGTAGTATTTTGAAAATACAAAAATACAGTATTTTATTTTGATACATTTTGTATCTGCTGTATTTTACAGCTTATTTTGATACATTTTTAAGGTGGGTATTTGGCATTTTATTTGGAAATACATTTTGATATCCACAAACTATACTGTATATCCTGGAGTGTTGCTTACATTCAACAAGTATCCCTGTGGTGCTCATCAGTTTGAAGATCCAACAAATCTTCAATCTTGTAGTGAGTCTGAGGCACTCAAAAAGGTATTTTTATATTAAGCCTTTATTAAACTTGGCTATCCATTAAAAATATGCATTTGATTCGTGCACATACTGTACACACCAACCTCAAGTTTCTTCAGAACTTTAAACATTGAATTGGAATGTGGTTGCCCCATGTGTCGTTGATTTAACCCATCAATCATTCCATAGGAGCACATGGAACCGGTTATGTGGTTTTCCTTGTAACCATGTAAGAGACACTTTGTACTGCTGACAAGTTCAGTTTTGAGAGCATCTCTGATACAGCATTTAGGCTCTGAGATGTAACAAGCAGGTCAGCAGCATAATTGATTATTGTTCAGCCTTTTACCAACTCCTGTGCCTCTGTTGTTTTTCTCTCTCCCTCTTATTGCTGGGGGTGCGGCGGGTCTCACACAAATGGTGGGCCAACCGCCAAGTGATACGAGGCCATATCGCAGTTGAGCTAAACACTAAAGACAAAATCCCCAACCCAGACCTCGACCTTGAACATTCAAGCATCCTGGACATACAGTAGTATAGCATGACCATCCCACAATATCCTATGGCGTTTCAAGGCAGCAACATTCATTATACATTTCTTCATTCTCATATTGTGATTCAAATGATCTAGTGTGACGTTCTTGTAGCCTACCATAAATTATCTCTTTCATAGCCACGGTTTCATGGAAATTGTCAAAACCCTACAGCTCGTTAGGCCTCATCCATATGCTGTCACAATCATCTCACAATCATAGGTTTCAATAGTTTATCACCATGTAGTCTCAAATCCTAATATCAGTCAATCATTGCGGTCACCATTTGTCAATTCACCAGCCAACCTTCATGCTGCAGTATGATTGTATCTATTATCATTATACAGAATTTTCAGAATACAGAATATCTGTTTTTAATATGGCTTAAAAATTGAATGGCTTTTAGAGAGACGTATTTTGTAGTATTTTGAAAATACAGGTGGGTATGTGGCATTTTAAGGTGGGTGTGGCATTTTATTTGGAAATACATTTTGATATCCACAAACTAGTACTGTATATCCTGGAGTGCTGCTTACATTCAACAAGTATCTGTTTTAAAAATGGCTTAAAAATGGAATGGCTTTTAGAGAGAAGTATTTTGTAGTATTTTGAAAATACAAAAATACAGTATTTTATTTTGATACATTTTGTATCTGCTGTATTTTACAGCTTATTTTGATACATTTTTAAGGTGGGTATTTGGCATTTTATTTGGAAATACATTTTGATATCCACAAACTATACTGTACTGTATATCCTGGAGTGTTGCTTACATTCAACAAGTATCCCTGTGGTGCTCATCAGTTTGAAGATCCAACAAATCTTCAATCTTGTAGTGAGTCTGAGGCACTCAAAAAGGTAGTTTTATAGAAAGCCTTTATTAAACTTGGCTATCCATTAAAAAATATGCATTTGATTCATACACATACTGTACACTAACCTGACTTTCGCCAGATCCTGTAGTTCGCTGTCTGCTTCACACAAGGATCTGGGACTTCTCGATAGGAGATGTATTTATGAAGGCGGGTCCTTGTAAAACATCCTCGCATGTGATTTGATAAACCACTTGCCTGTTATCTTGAATGACGTGCTAGGCTTCTTCAAGCTCTTGCCAAACCCGGTCGGAAGAAGAGTAAAAACATCCTTGCCACCAATAAATGTCTTCAAAACTATTCTCTGTTAATCTTTTAAAGAATGAATACTCGATAGATTCGACAAAACGGTTGAAATAGCAGAATCAATGTCAGCACAAGACTCCTCGCTGCGTGCCGCCATTGTTATTTGAATCAAACACTCGCTTCGGCGCTCCTGATTGGTTGATCATTTTTTGATCACTGGAACGAGTTTGGATTGCCCTCGCGTCCAGACCCTTGTGTGGAGCTCAGCGAAACGCCTCTGGTGGAGCATGGCGGAACTACAAGGGTCTGGCGAGAGTCAGGCTAACTGTACACACCAACCAGTTGAACTAAACAGCAAAGACAAAATCCCCAACCCAGACTTCAACTTTGAACATTCAAGCATCCTGGACATACAGTAGTATAGCATGACCATCCCACAATATCCTATGGTGTTTCAAGGCAGCAACATTCATTATAGTCAATACATTTCTTCATTCTCTATTGTGATTCAAATTATCTAGTGTGACATTCTTATAGCTTACAATCAATGACCTCTTTCATAGCCATGGTTTCATGGAAATTGTCAAAACCCTACAGCTCGTTAGGCCTCATCCATATGCTATCACTATCATCTACGTATATCACAGTCATAGGTTTCAATAGTTTATCACCATGTAGTCTCAAATCATAATATCAGTCAATCATTGCGGTCACTATTTGTCAATTCATGCTGTCATTCTAATTTATGACCTGGTCAGATTACACGATTTCAGCCCGATTTTGACGTGACCGACAAGTTTACAGCGTCGTATCCGATTTCAAATGGTCAGGCACGACATCGAACGCGGAGTGGATCTTATAATGTGGCATACTTCACGACTTGCGATTTGTCGTTCACAACGTTCTAAAACAACCCGACAAAAAGTCTGGCTTGTCAGAAATTTGACGGGAGTCGTATGACGCGACCGATGCTTGCGGTGTATGTGGCCACTCTCCCGACCAAGACGCGGAGAGGTTTTCATGGTTCTAAAATCGTATAGTGTGACATGGTAGATCGTAAACGACAATCGTGAGCGACAAAAAAATCGTATAGTCTGACCATGCCATAATGTGTGACTTGAATTCATCATTGTTTAATGGTGAAATTCATGGGTCTCTCCACTGTAGGCTTACATTAGCTTACTAATCTAGTTATGGTTTGTATATTTATGGTTTTATGTATTTCATTGTTTATTGTTTCAATATTGATATTGCTATTTTACTCAATTTGTAGGCTACCCACTATCATGCTTAAGCTTAGTTAATCACTAAACTAGACTATTCATTGTGTAATCACGTTGTCATCATGAGTCAATTCACGGCACAAAATCAATTTCCTCATTATGGGATGTGGATTTATGCTGTACATCTTGGCCTACAGTATGTTCACATAGCTATTCATTTGTTCAGTTTACTCTAAAAGCTTGTTGTACAGTATGTGCGAAAGTTAAATGCAGTCGTCATATTTTCATGTCCCATATCTGTTAACCCTGGTGCCATCAGCGCAGCATGGTTGTGCTGAATGCACTTATCTTTCATCATGTAGAGCTGCTCCACGCCAGATGGGCGATTGTTCTCATGTGCTGGTTTGCAGTAGGCCACTTGGAAACAGACCGGCCTGGTTCAAGTTCGCAGGCATTTGTCTGGGTTCTCCCAGGCTAATGCTGGCCTTACACTGTAGCCTCTGATTCATGAGATTATACAGTTGGTGACTAAATTCCAAGGTTGGACAGAATCATGAGAGTTGTACAGGAGCCACGGTGTGCTCCCATCAACTGAATAGTTCAGTGTGAGGTGCAACTCATAGCGGTTTTAAGTCACTCCAAGTTAGTCTCTTTTAAGATCGTAGTCTTTCAAAAGAAAAAATAATGGCCGGGTTTCCCAAAATTGTTAAGAAGCTCTTAAGTGCTAAGAACTTCTTAGGAGCGTTGTAAGAATGTTCTAAGAACGCTCCTAAGAAGTTCTTAGGACTTAAGAGCTTCTTAACGATTTTGGGAAACCCGGCCAATAATTGTACAATCTTCAATGTAAGAGGGCATTCTCATAGGTTGCAGGACCTTTAAGATCACGTCTATCGCTTGACCACGCTTATAGTCATGAAATCATTTTCAATCGTATATCATCACCATTATAACTTTATCTTAAAGGGTAACTGCACCCTAAAATATGTTTTTTGAGCTGTTGATTGATTGAAAATATTCATAAGTGGTGAACTATACTATTACCAGGGTTAATATTGACAAAAAATCGTGTTTCTCGACAAAAGTAACATTTCGTATGATTTTGTATTGGAGATATTGCTCTCCGCGCCCTCTACAGGTTGAAACATGCCATGGCATGTTGGTCCAAAATACTATTGGAATGCTGACGTTGTCCTGCACTTCTCGTCCAACACTATGGCTGTGTCCAGAAGTCAAGCGTGCACGCTGGATAGTACCTTCTTTCCAGTAGCGTCTTAGTTAGCTTGCTCCTCAGTATGGCCCTTTCCGAAACCAGCCCCTAAATCCTAACACTACACACTTCCACTTCGTTTGCGCGTTCACGCGAGGGTCCGCCAC
Organism: Sardina pilchardus; assembly: GCF_963854185.1. Lineage (NCBI taxonomy): Eukaryota > Metazoa > Chordata > Actinopteri > Clupeiformes > Clupeidae > Sardina > Sardina pilchardus. The sequence goes on from NC_085014.1 coordinate 26,522,980, forward strand.
ATTAAGTATCATCCGAAACGAATTTTGAGTCGAGTGAAGTGCCTAGGGAGAGGGGCTACCACGCCTCCAGGAGCAAGTCAGCATCGATGCTGACTTGAAACGCAGGTGCAACTGTTTTCAAGTGTTCGTGCAGCTCGTGAATCTCCCTGCCAGTTGTTTTTTGGTCCGTATGACGGCATTTACAGACAAAAGCGTGATTTAAGTTACATTGTAACAACTCATGTTCAGTTTGATACTCAGTAAAATGTGCAAGATCGTACAGAAGTAGGCTGTAATATTTGAACACATGTGCAGGTCGCATTTACAGCACTTTTATAATTTGATGTTAAATAAAGCATACAATGCAACTCCTCACTCATAGTAATGAAAGGAGAGAAGAGGGATGTATATCCTAATACATAGGGGTGTCCAGAACATCTTAATTGGCGATTTAATATATATTGGCTTCATCATTTCTATGAAAACGAATATGACGTCAACTTCCTTCTCCCTTCAAGCGCATCCGAAATGTAGCGCTGTTTTAACCCCCTAACCCTTCAAATGCGAGTGTTCTCCGCACCCACGAGTGGACTTGAAAAGGAAGTTCACTCGCTAACCGAGTCGAAGTGAGTAGGGATCCGTTTCGGAAAGGGCCTATGTGTCTCTACCTACATTAGGACAGCACTAACTAGTTGGCGTCACCTGACTCGGGGAGGGGGGTTTGTTGACGATTTGCATGACGTGTGGAGCTTGACCTGCGCTGCGCAATGGATTATGGGATATCTGAGGGCAAAAAAGATGCATTGATGCACGCTTGGAAATCACGCCAAACAAAGTACCCAACTAGTGAGAGCGCTTGACTTTTGGACAGTCTATTCTGACGTAACTTCCGGAAAATGCACACTGCCCAGCGTGCGTACTGATGTTTCAGACACAGCCTATGTCACCGGGTCGTTACAAATTAGGAACACCCAACACCTGCTGCCCTGATGATTAGCCTACCTGTGATAAGCCATGCACTCATTCCCAGATTGACACAAAATCACCATGGTTGATTGGCTGCAGCAGGGCTGCACTCCCTTCCAAATTTCAGAACTTCCTGCCCATTTTTAAAGCCTTTTTCACAAATGTGAAGTGGGTGGAGTTATGGGGTGAAGTTACTCTTTAAGTTTTAGTATTTTCAATCAATCAACAGCTCAAAAAACATATTTTAGGGTGCAGTTACCCTTTAAGTATTATCTAACTGGTGTTAACTTTCCGGCTCGTGAAAATCCTTAAGAATATCATAGGCCTACACAGGGCTGTACGCTAAGCTTTTTCACTAGGAGCACAGGTGCTCCTTAATGAAAAAGTTTAGGAGCACAGAAAAAAATTTAGGAGCACTATGAAATTTCCTTGAAAACCTTCTTGCCTTAAGCAGGATACAGATCATTCACAGCAGTGGCAATCATAGTCTCTGCTCAAACCCTACACACACAGAAAATGGCTTGTCTTGTTTCTATTTCATATTTTGAATTCAGACTTTGTATACATTTTGTTAACAATTTATAGCATTTTAGGATCTGCATAATTACTTATAGCTTAAAATATTCAGTAAACTGAATACTTCATATTGATTACACTAGTCTTTAATGATATTACAGGGGTGGTGTGTAGGTCTAATTGAGTGCCTATCACTTTAAGATGTACGTGAACATAATTAGGTTTCATTTGGTTTTAGGAAAAGAGTCAAGCATAGTTCAAGGATTACGGAGCCCCTTAGGTGACATGAAAAAAAAAAATGAAGATTGAACATGAAGAAGAAGGAAAAAAACGTATGTACTTTTGCGGGATCTCGCAAATCTTTTGCGAGATCCCGCAAAACTTTTTTTTATCTACTTTTGGAACTTGCTGGGGCTGGGCTTCCTACTTGACCCCAATAGGCCCACATAGCACTACCGCCAGATGGCAATCATATCAGAGGGCCGAACGAGCAAACCGGGAGGAACAAACATCCGTTAAATTCTGTCAATAATTGCATAAACCTTTGATCATATTGTAGCGCCGAGCGTAGTTGCATGGTGATGTTCCTGTATGGTGTGTGTGTGTGTGTGTGTGTGTGTGTGTGTGTGTGTGTGTGTGTGTGTGTGTGTGTGTGTGTGTGTGTGTGTGTGTGTGTGTGTGTGTGTGTGTGTGTGTGTGTGCATGTGTGCGTGTGTGCGCGCGTGTTTTCGAAGGGACAGACAACAGAAATAGTGGTGTGTCGGTCGCGAACGAATCAGTTCTATCGAACGGGTCTTTAACCCTTTGTGGACGGCCCATTGAAATATGGTTCGATTTCGAACCATGACGTGTTCGCCGTGTTTGAATCACGCATTTAACCTCACCGATGAAAAAAACTATGTAGATACGTTGTCAACAGCTAGCCAATCACTGTCAAGTAGTTTAGTTCGTTTTGATAGCCTATTGGCTTAGTTTTATGTCATTTTACATCTTGTGATTGCCCCGCCTCCGATACTTCCGCGTTCAGCTCATTCGCGGCTGTTCAATGAATAAACATGTCGGACCATACATATCGACAAGTCCGTTTTTCAGCTGCTGAGGTGGCAGAAATGTGTTGTCAACACATAAATGATGACAATAGCAGTGAAGACAGTGAAATAGGTGGCTTATCTAGTGGAAAAGAGTACAAGTTGGACCGTGAACTGGATGAAGACTTTCGTGACTCTGACTCCGACGACGACTAGCTGCTACGGCGACAACAACGTGAGTAAACAATAACGTTCTTGAAACTCAATATTGTATTTTACTACTACTTACACTACTTACAGCTTCATAAAACATTATATTTTCGTGTGATAACACTCTGAGTAGACTGTGCCTTTTGTATGGTGTGTTTTTTGTCTGTCACAACTGAAAGAAATAGCGCCTCGTGTTTGTTTATTTTTGATCGCGCTTTATCTACTCGCGGGTAAATTATTCGCTCTTTGCCAACATTGTAGTGTTGCTAGCATATTCTATGGGCATGTCTGGATGAAGAGCTGAATATAGTATGGAAGGAATAAATAAATATCAGTGTTACTCATTCTGTTTAGTTCCAGACATGTCTATTTGTGCTCCCTATAAGAAAGTAATGGCATATAAGAAAGACATGCCTAGTAGGCCTAAGTAGCAACCTTCTCTGACTGAAAGTAGCCTTGACCTAGGTGTTGAACATTGAACTTGTTTTTTTTTTCTCTCAACTTCTAGACAGAAAGCCTAATGACATTTAGTAAGTAAGCAACCTTTCTGCTACAACCTTTTCTGACTGAATCTAGCTTTGACCTAGGTTGTAAACAACTTACTTTTTTTCCCATCTCAACTTCTAGAAAGAAAATAATGACATGTAGTCAATAGCAACTTTTCTGCTACAACCTTTTCTGACTGAAATTAGCCTTGACCTAGGTTGTGAACAACTTGTCTTGTTTTTTTTTTTTATCTCAACTTTTAGAACTCAACATTCTCCTGGTTCTGCCACCGACTCAGAGGAGGATGACCCTGACCCTTGAACCTGAAAGGACCAGAAGGAATGCCAGAACGACCGTGCCCAGGGAGAGCTGCACATCCAGTGAATCAACCTGTTGTCCAGACATATAGCTATGATGATCCAGACATGCTCAACCAGTTGCCATCTGTCCGTCCTGTACGCCAGCCTGGTGTTCACCTAGATGTACAAGTAACACGAGGTACCATGACCAAAGCCATAGATTTTTAAAAACTTTTACAGATGCCCTCCTGCTACAAATGCACCTACACAAATGCTTATGCTTGGGAGGAAATCCTCAGAAAGCCCTATTATGGTGGTACAGATGGTACAAGGAAAGAAACCAGTCCAGATGAATTGGCACGACTGATGGCCCTTGTAATGTTTTGTGGTCTTGTCCCAGTCAGTTCTTTTTACAGATACTGGAGCCCCAAAACCATGTACCATGGCCTGTGGGCACGCAGCATAATGTCAAGAGACCGGTTCAAAGCATTGATGCCAATGCTCCATGTTGTAGATACTGGTGCTGAAGATGAGCGTGATAAACTGTGCAAAATCACTGGCCTGTTAGAGACTTTCAAGGTGACGTGTAGTAAAGCACTTTACCAACCATTCCAGCATGTTGCTGTGGATGAAAGAATCAAAACATAGTTTATGCTTCTATACAAAACCCTGGGGAATTTGTCACTGATCATATTCCTTACTGGTACGGGTACTGTTTATAGTGATTGACAAGAGATTATTGTTTATTGCACATGAAAGCAGGAGGCACTTTCCATTACCATTGATCTGACATTGAGTGTTCATTCACTATTGATTGTTTATTGGAAATGCACTTACCAATGAATTTACATTTATTGTTGACCATAAATAAGACATTTTTTTAGATTTTATTGATTGCCTGTTCATAACATGCTTTTTCATCCTAAATAAGAAGCACTTTTTTAGTTGATGGTTGACTTTTTGTCCATTGCTGCTTATGTTTATTGATTGTTATTTTTCGTGACTTGATAAGTGCACTTCTTTATTGAGTTACCACATCTAAAAAAAAAATGACTGAAGCAATATGATTTGTAATAATTTATGTTTGCAAATAAATCAACTAAATACCATCAAAATAGATGTTGGGTGTCGTGGTGGTTTCCAAAAAAAAGTTAGAATGTACTGTACATATTTGGGTTATTTAGGTGCAACTTTTCGTTGGTCACTAAAAGGTTAACACTTTCTTTTCCATAAGGATTTGTTTTATCTGTCCTAAAGTATAGTGAAACATACCATATATAGCTCTGTCTCATGGATATATGGCCAAAATAACTTATTTTGACCATTCTGTCTGGATTTTGAGGTCAAATGTCAAATCGGGCAGTGAAGACATTCTACTCTGTAAAGATTCTAAAAATTTCTGCAAACGTACAGGACATAATGAATTGACCATAACTTTTGAGCAGAAAGTGATAAATTGATTCTGTTTTTTTCCTTGAGTAGGGGACAACATTGCTAGTCTGTCATGTACTCTAAGTTTTTCTCTATCTACAACAGAAATTAGAGAAAAATAAGATTTATGTTGAAAAACTGTAATTTTCTCCTTTTTTTCGGATTAATTTTGAGCATATTTATAAAAATAATTATGCTACCCTCACACATAATTACTTATGTTTTATATCATTTTAAAGTGCTCTTTCTTCTGATTACAATGGTGTGTATATTTGATCTCTGCCATGTAGTATGGCCACACTGTAAGCTTTTTTGTGCCCCGAGGTCATCATTCTACTATTTTCTGCAAACGTACAGGACATAATGAATTGACCATAACTTTTGAGCAGAAAGTGATAAATTGATTCTGTTTTTTTCCTTGAGTAGGGGACAACATTGCTAGTCTGTCATATACTCTAAGTTTTTCTCTATCTACAACAGAAATTAGAGAAAAATAAGATTTATGTTGAAAAACTGTATTTTTTTTTATTTTTTCGGATTAATTATGAGCATATTTCTAGACATAATTATGTTACCCTCACACATAGTTATTTATGTTTTATACCATTTTGAAGTGCTCTTTCTTCTGATTACAATGGTGTGTATATTTTATCTCTGCCATGTAGTATGGCCACACAGCAAGCTTTTTTGTGCCACGAGGTCATCAAGTGTGGAAAAAATGGAATGTTCGGGCAGTCAACAAAGGGTTAAAAAGAACGACCTGAACTAGTTCACGTTACAGTTTTTCTTCGTTCGTCCCTTCGTTGCTGTGTCCATAGATATATAAAGCCTGTCCACATCAACCTACTGCTGCTGTGCCAAACCAATCATAAACGTTATCTGTACTGATTCTAAGACGTTCTCATCGAATTGGCCAATGAGAGGCAGGAAAGCATAGCAACCGTTTCCATGAAAGAAAACAAATGTAGTTCACGAGTGGCAGAAACTTGGTTGCTAGCTACATATTAGCAGAGTGTTAACGTGTGGTAATGAAGGATCTTTGATATTAGTGGTGGATTGTACATGGCCATGGTAGTTCAAAACCATACAAATAGCTACAACTTCATATTTGCACTTTTAATAAACAGTGACCACGTGTATGTCAAAACATGAGCTACTAACGTTCATCGTTCATCTCGTTCGCGAATCAGCATTTCTCCTCGTTAGCTCACTAGCTTGCAGCAGGCAAGGTACAGGTCTCTCGTTCAGTCAGTCACTCGTTCTTGCCATGTTAGCTGTACAGCAGATGCTCTTTTTATGGCTCTGTAGCCTAAATGGGGACTTGAAACCGTTTTATTAATATAATCGTTCTGCCAAGCCTTTAAACATGCTTGTCGGAATATTGGATTGTTTATTTATGAATTAACACGTTTTTTAAAAAATAATAGCTGATCTAGCCATGTCTAGCCTACTTTATCCAGCCAACCTTCAATGTGAAATTTAATTTTAAGGCGAATACGAGTGCTAGGCTGTTGTGTTGTCAAAGACTTTAACTGCTGACCGTTTGTACGATAGTTTGTGAACGATCTGAGGACTGTGCATTCCATGATTCACCGCTGAATTACATTATACCGGAAATACAACTGAACGAACGTACGAACGACCTATAAGAACGAATCATCTTGGCGAACTGAACGACGCGAACTGTGTCATCACTCCGAACGATAAAATCCATCACTAGAAAGCACCGACAGTCTTCTGTCGTGGCGTGAACATTGTCTAGCTTAACTGCAGCCTAAACTATTCGCTGCTTGACACTAACAAACATGGAGAAATATAGCCTATCATGTTAACACTGGAGAGAACCTTTCAGAAATTATGTTTTGTGTGAACGGATTAGCAAAACCATACTTTTGGTGAACGGAGATGCAGATCATTGCCCTCATTCATTTGTTTGATCAACAGGCAGCATGTTCTGCGTTCACACCAGCGAGAGCGAAATAAATGTTTTAAAAGTGGTGTCATCATTACCATAGTTTATTTGCTACCACATTCACTTGGCTAGGCCCCTTTCTATCTGCTTCAATAGATGTTTTAAATAACGTTGTTTGTTGCTTATCCATGTTATTTCCAGTGGTTCAGTTTCCTTGCGCAGATGCGCACACACATTGAATAAGCGCTCATATCACTGCCCCCTAATTTGTTGCCTCTTTATATGATGACACCTAATTAAGAAATAATTACTAGTCCGGGAAATGTTAACTTTCTTTTGGTTTGCGCTTCCATACCAGGGCGCGGGAAGGTGGATATGAGGGTGCTGCAGCACCCCATGCTGTAGCCGATTATTTTTATCAGTACAAAGTGTGTCATAAGCTAGCCTATTATATAGCCTATATAGAAAGTTATGGATAGCTTTGAATATAGCTATCCATAGATTAAATGTTAGATAGCTTAGTAAAAGTGAAAGGGATGACTCGCTGAGGAAAGACGTCGCAAGCAGGCTATGGACCAGTTTGAGTGGCAGAAAATAGGTTATTAGCCTACAGAAAAGAATAGGACTATAGTCGATGTTTATCTCCCGTCAGTAAAACCTTCTGCGGCGATTCATTCTAGCCTACAAATTTAATAAAAAAGTAAATGACGTACAATTGTAAAATAACTCAATTTAGTCTACTTGGCTATGCAATATAACTTTTCTATTCCATCAATGAATGACTGCGGCTTGTCTCGTAGCGGGTGGAAATGCAGACACTCTTTCAACTACATGACACTTAATAGTGAACCATCAAATATCCCCCAGATTTCAGTGCCCAACATTTAGCAATATAACTAAACAGTCCAAGAGTAAATTAGATCCCAAACTAAACCGAAAATCTTCTGCTTTTGATAGGTAGGCAAACAAAACGCATGGCTTAGCCTACAGAAAAACGCACATACAGAAAAGCACTCAGAGCGCAAACCTCCACCAAGCGAACACATAACCGCCTCCTGCATACGGATCACTCTCCACATTTAATCGTTTCTTCTTTGGGTAATTTCAGGCCGTTTCATCGAAATAGATCCATAACTTTTTAAGTTATCTTGCGAAGAAACAGACAGACAAACCAACAAACCAACAAACCCCGCGATGAAAACATGACCTCCTTGGCGGAGGCAATAAAGACCTGTCTAAATTCGAAACGTCATGTTGGGGTAGAACTAGTTGGACATCTATTAGGCCAACTTTATTATTCAGCACCCCTGGTCAAAAATATGTTCCCGCGCGCCTGCGTACCATTCAACTGTGCCGCATATTATCCACTGAACAGCAGTCTCCCCATCGAAGGGGCCCTAACGCGGCAGAATACAGAGAAACTTTGGGAAGAGAACACAATTGCGTGTCCAGTGTATTCATGCCTTTGTCTGTAACAATTTGCCTCTTATAATAATTAAAAGGACACACTGCCACGACGCACATCTAAGGTTGCGGGCGGATATGCAACCGCATATAAAAGAATGCCTCTGTGGACTTAAGATAAACGAAGGCCTGTTTACCAACTACGTCAAACGTGCAATATTCAAACAAATGAAAAACACAAATCAATTATGTGAATACGCACTGTATTGTGTCACAAACCAATGACTTCGTGGCCACTTAGGCGCAACTAACGCGCTGAGCTGCAGGCCCGACACTTGCTTGTAAACACAAAGCTTCGTGAAACATAAACCAACACCCCCCAAAGTTCATCCATAAATCCAAACAATAAGCATTAGACTCTGACAGTCCCAAAACGAAAACAAGATCTCCAAAGAACGAAAAACGATGCTTATAATAGAACACGTTTGGAGGGCTACTGTTAAGTGTTTGAATAATGTAGAACTCTGGACACTCATATTAGGTGCAGTCTCAGCGTGTATTCAAACGCATGTATAAGTTCCTAACTTCCGGGGTCATGCATGTCATACTAAAAGTCATCAGCTATACTAGACCCCGTAACATCCTCAAAATTAAGCATAAAACATAATGCCTGTAATAGAAGTACCTGAGCTTTGTGCACAACATAACACAATCTTAAGACAGTCATAACAAGACTGAATTGAACTGTCCCCTTATCTAATATGAATCCTTAACAACAAGAACAGCATTAACACTGCATTAATATAACAACATAATCTGACAATACATGTCTCAATATTCTCTTCCCCCCATTTTTTTTTTAAATGTCTCCCCAAGCTTGACTAGCCATAAACTCATAGAGTCAGTCTCTCAGGCGGCTTAGACAGTCGCCCAGCCTTGGTGTAGACGGCGCTGTGGTGTGGTGTCGGCCTCTCAGTTTCCGGGGAAGCCGCAGGCATGGGCCTAACAGGGCTGGACACGACCACGGGCACCGGAACTTCAGCGTGACCGTCCTGCGTTGAGGGTGCTTGTGGAGGCTCGTTGATGTCCGTGGTCACTGATGCCATGGGCTCCGCCACCCTGAGGTCCACTCTGTTACGCCGGTAGAGAGTACCATCAACATCCACAAGATAGGAGCGTGGTGCGACCTGGCGTAGACAAGTACCGAGTTTCCAACGGCCAGTCATATCCCCTTGCATGGGCTTCATCCTAATGGTCTCACCAATCTCCAATTCTGGTAAATCCCTTGCTGTTCGGTCGTAGAAGGACTTTGCGAGCTGTCGTCGGTGGCGCAATTTCTCTGTAACTCCCACTACCAAACATGGCTCAAGAAGCTTGTTAGTCACAGGAATGGAAGTCTTGAGCCTCCTTGACATGAGGCGTTGCGCAGGGCTGCTATCGATGGCCTCCGTAGGTGTGTTTCTCCAGTGTAATATAGCCTTCCAGGGGTCTGTCCCATCTCGTGTCGCTCTGCGCAGGAGATTTTTCGCTATCTTAACAGCTGGCTCAGCCTTACCATTTGCCTTTGGGTACCTTGGTGAAGAAGTCACATGGTCAAATTCCCACTCAAGGGCAAAACGTTTGAACTGGGAGCCAAACTGTGGACCATTGTCAGAGATGACTTTGTCTGGCTGGCCATGTCGGGCAAATTGGGACTTGCAGCGCTTAATGACAGTCGTCGCTGACAGATCTGGGAGTGGCTCGATCTCCCAGAAATCAGAATAGTGGTCAACGAGAAGCAGGTAGTCCTTCTGTTTATGAGTAAACAAGTCCATGCTGACAATCTGCCATGGTCGTGTGGGCAGTTCATGTGACAGCATGGTCTCTTTCTGCTGGTTGTGCGCATATTCATTGCAAGTCGTGCACATGCTAACAAAGTCTTTTATTTCTGCCTGCATGTTGGGCCAATACAGGGTCTCTCTAGCTTGCCGGTAGCAGGCGTCTCCACCTATATGGCTCGAGTGGATGCGGGCAAGCATTTCTGGACGCATTGACTTTGGTATGATGACTTTTTGTCCCCTAAAAAGAATGCCATTCTGCACACTGATCTCATCCCGAAAGGGCCAGTATTCACGTATGTGGTGCGGTGTGCCTTCCTTCACCTCTGGCCATCCTACAAGAACTGCAGCTTTGAGAGACTGAAGGCAATCATCCCTGTCAGTATGCCGCCTGATCTGTTCAAGCCGTTGATCACTCACATTCAAGTACTCTGCCTGGTTGATGTGTTGCATGTCCTCTTGCTCTCGCTGCAGTGAACAGACAGCATGACGTGTGTAGACAGTGCCACGGCCCGAGCAGTTCGCAGTCGCTCTGCTTAATGTATCACTGATAAACATTTCAGGCCCTGGCTTGTAAACAACCTTTAAGTTGTAGTTCTGGAGTGTCAAAAGCATGCTCTGAAGCCTCTTGGGTGCGCTTAAGAGGGGTTTGCTGAATATTGAAATCAGCGGTTTGTGGTCAGTCTCAGCTGTGACAAGGTCACGTCCGTACAAATAATGGTGAAACCTCTGGCAAGCAAAGACGATACTGAGACACTCCTTTTCAATTTGCGCGTAGTTTTGTTCCGTAGGAGTGAGTGCTCTTGACGCGAAAGCAACAGGCTAGCCCTCTTGCATGAGGCAGCAACCAAGACCACTCTGACTGGAGTCGCTCTGCACTGTGACAGGTTTAGTGACATCATAGTAGCGCAACACTGGCATGGATGTGGCCAAAGATTTCAGCTCAGCCACCGCAGCATCGTGCTTGGGTAGCCAATGCCAAAGTGTGTCCTTGTCCAGCAAACGCCGCAACGGCTCACAGACACCTGACAGGTGTGGCATGAACTTTGCCAGATAGTTGGCAAAACCAATGAGACGCTGCACACCTTTTGCATCTGAGGGGTTAGGCATATCAGCAATGGCCTTCACCTTTTCAGGGTCGGGCTTTAACCCTGTGGCTGATAGAATGTGGCCATGAAAACGGACTTCAACTACCTTGAACTGCAGCTTTTTCAAGCTTAGCCGCAATTTCACCTCCCTGCAGCGTTCCATCAATGCCTGCAGTTTATGGTCATGGTCCCTCTCTGCCTCTTCGTCTGTGTCTCCGCATCCCACAACCAGAATGTCGTCAGCAATGGGTTCAACTCCTTTCAGCCCAGCCAGGAGCTCATGTTGCTTGCGCTGATATACCTCAGGGGCCACAGATACCCCAAACGGTAGCTTAAGCCAGCGTTTCCTGCCCCAGGGGGTCCAGAAAGTGGTCATGAGGCTGCTCTCTTCATCCAGCCTACACTGCAAGAAAGCCTGCTTGGCATCCACCAAAGTGAAAACTCGTGCTTTGGGCAATTTGTATAAGACATCCTCAAGAGTGGGCATAATGTAATGTGAGCGTTTTAGGGCTTTGTTCAGGAACTTTGGGTCCAAACATATCCTTAATTTGTCCGGCTTTTTAACAATGACCATGTTGCTGATCCACTCCGTTGGCTCAGTGACATCTGTGATATGTCCATCAGCCTGGTATTCGTCTAGCTGTGCTTTGACATCTACTTTCATTGCAATGGGAACATTGCGAGGGGCGCATTGAACTGGGGCGATAGTAGGGTCTAACTCAAAGCGAACCTCCCCCGGCACGGATTCCACAGGTGAATTGAAAACATCCCCGTATCTGCTAATCAACTGCTCCCTGGTCAATGCCCTCGAATGCGTGTGCTCCACTGTGTGCACATCTGCTGGAATCATGAACTTAATAAGTCCAAGACCTTCGCAAGTGGTGCCTGACAATAAGGGCTTTTGATTTGTCTTGACCACCTCAAATGCCAGTGTGTGTGTCTGCCCATTAATCTGACACACCGTTTCAAAGATGCCCATGGAGCTCAACAGGTCACCAGAATACAGCTTTAATCTGGTATTGCTGGGCTGCAGCAGTGTGTTAGGTGCTAATTTCATTTTGTCTTTGATGCTCATCACATCGCAGGTGGCACCCGAATCAAGCTGACACTGCTGTGACAGATTATTAATTTGCAATGTAACAAACCATTTCTTCCCTTTAGCTTGCACCGCACCAATTGACTCGTGCATGTATATATCACCATCATGGCTTGTCTCTGAATCCTCTGATAAGTTGTCTAAACAGTGCAGCTTCTTCTCAGTCTTTTTACTTTTCAGACACATCTTTGCGAAGTGATTTTGTATTCCACACAATTTGCATGACTTGCCAAACGCCGGACAGTGCTGTTTGCCCCTTGAATGTGCATTGCCACAATATCTGCATGTATCAATCTCTGTGGCTTGAGGTAAATCGCTCTGTTTCGATTTGTGCGGTCTAAATCGTTGCCGGGCAACCGCATGAACTGCCTCAGCCTGAGGAGTGCATTCCATAACTTTCATCCGTATATCAGTTTGTTCGGCTGTGCGGCACATGTCAATTGCACTAACAAGCGTTAAAGTCTTTTCTCTTAGCAGCCTGCGTCGTGTGCTTTCATCTGTAATGCCCAGCACAATTTTATCTCGAATCATCTCATCTTTCAGTAGCCCGTACTCACACGTAACCGCTTTCTCCCTCAGCCTTGTGACAAAATTGTCTATCGATTCTCCGTCGTCCTGTTTGCAGCGTCCAAACACATACCTCTCGTATGACGTTCTTGGCGGGCTTGAAATATTGTCCCAGCGCATTCAGTATAGTTGTAGGATCAGCCCGTTGTGCATCAGTAAGATTCAAATTGTGACGGTAAATGTGCCTGCACTCACTTCCCATCACAGTCCGCAGCATAGCAGCTTGTATCGGTTTCGGTCTGTCGGGCAGGCCCGTGACCAAGGTGTAGTCCTCAAACTCAGCTCTGAATAAGTCCCAGTTGACACTCCAGTCACCCGCAAAACTCATGGGCGAAGGCGGCGGAATATTAGCAGCCATGCCTGGCATCGCGGGATTCGCGGCCGCTTGTGCAGCAGAGGCATCGCTACTCGATCCACGAGACATATTCTAGGTCACTTGACGGTAACTTAACTAAATTACAAACAAAAACTCAAGTCCACTAACTTCTGACACCATGTTAAGTGTTTGAATAATGTAGAACTCTGGACACTCATATTAGGTGCAGTCTCAGCGTGTATTCAAACGCATGTATAAGTTCCTAACTTCTGGGGTCATGCATGTCATACTAAAAGTCATCAGCTATACTAGACCCCGTAACAGCTACGGCGTTGTTCCTTCAGTAAATTCGTGAAGGTGCTCTTTGGTAGAAAAAATACTGATAATAGATGAATTAACCAAGGCACTCTTCCAAAAAAGTAAAAAAAAAAAAAAAGAGCTTTAATTCATAGACTTAATCATAATGACATAGGCTTAATCATAACTGATCATTATGTTTCGACCTTTGCTAGGTCTTCATCAGGGCAAAGTCAATTAGCAACGATGCTTATATAGTTCGTTGAGTAGTCGCTCCAACACGGATATGAAACACAATCTCAACATGCGCGTATGTTAGAAGGAAAAAGGTATCCAGTTCTTGCTGTAATCCAGTGACAATAAAGTAATCCACAAGGAAAAGGGTCACGGCAATGCAGCACAGGAATCTTCTAAACGCGTAGCTTTGTTATCAGCCGTCTCCATTCAGGTAACAATAGTTCTCGCGCGCTCTGCGCCTCCATTTAAACTAAGGGCAAATCCATTAATTTGTGCCCAAAACGCGCGTACGGTGTTCATTTTAGGACATCCTCAGACTCAGGTGTCAGACTCAGAAAAACCTCTGTCATCCTCAGATAAAACTGCCTCAGCGTCAGAAAAACCTCTCTCATCCTCAGACAAAACTTTCTCAGCGTCGGAAAAAACTTTGTCATTCTCAGACAAAAGCTTGTCAGAAAAACCTCTCTCATCGTCAGACAAAACTTTCTCAGCGTCGGAAAAAACTTTGTCATCCTCAGACAAAACCGTGTCAGAAAAACCTCTCTCATCGTCAGACAAAACTTTCTCAGCGTCGGAAAAAACTTTGTCATCCTCAGACAAAACCGTGTCAGAAAAACCTCTCTCATCCTCAGACAAAACTTTCTCAGCGTCAGAAAAAACTCATCCTCAGACAAACTGACAAACATACAAACATAATTGTGATTACAGTATTTCTGTCTAAAATCATGCATGATAATAATGAATCATTCCATAGGGCACGGAATGAATAATTTAATTGGTCTGTGAACCGAGCTAACTAGCTAGCGGACGCTAGCTTAAAAAGCAATGGAAGTGAATGGCAGTAACCATGACAAATAGCTATGCGCGGCCAGGTCACTAACAGTTGAAAGACTCCGCTTAAACTGTATACCGTTGCAAGTTCACTTGAGTATAAACTACCCACTTTAACTAATGTCACTAATCTTATTCAGGTAGTTGTCATTTCAAAGAAATGACACAGCTCCGTTTAAAATGTTACCTAGCTAGGCGGCTAGCTAGCTAGCCAGCAACCAGACAGCTAGCCCCTCAATGGGAGTACGCCCTCGCTGCATTAATATCAATGGGATACTTGTGGAATGTTATCAATAAATTGGTCATTATGGCTTTCTGGATTTGTTGACGGTATTTTGGAATATTTTGTCATAATCTGTAAGTCTTCCCGATCATTTCAAGCCTAATAGTGTATTTTTTAGTGTATGGATTTGTTAAGAAAATAACTTAATATCAGACCATGCTGCTGTTGGTTACTGTCTGGTTGCTGGCTAGCTAGCTAAGGTAACATTTTAAACGGAGCTGTCATTCTTTGAAATGACAACTACCTGAATAACATTAGTGACATTAGGTAAAGTGGGTAGTTTATACTCAAGTGAACTAGCAACGGTATATACAGTTTAAGCGGAGTCTTTCAACTGTTAGTGACCTAGCAGCGCATAGCTATATTGTCATGGTTACTGCCATTCACTTCCATTGCTTTTTAAGCTAGCGTCCGCTAGCTAGTTAGCTCGGTTCACAGACTAATTAAATTATTCATTCCGTGCCCTATGGAATGATTCATTGGTAGGCCTATCATGCATAATTTTAGACAGAAATACTGTAATCTCAATTATGTTTGTATGTTTTGTCAGTTTTGTCTGAGGATGAGAGAGTTTTTTCTGACGCTGAGAAAGTTCTGTCTGAGGATGAGAGAGGTTTTCCTGACATGGTTCTGTCTGAGGATGACAAAGTTTTTTCCGACGCTGAGAAAGTTTTGTCTGACGATGAGAGAGGTTTTTCTGACACGGTTTTGTCGGAGAATGACAGAGATTTTTCCGACGCTGAGAAAGTTTTGTCTGAGGATGAGAGAGGTTTTTCTGACACGGTTGTCTGAGGATGACAGAGTTTTTTTTGACGCTGAGAAAGTTTTGTCTGAGGATGAGAGAGGTTTTTCTGACAGAGGTTTTTCTGACGCAATTTTGTCTGAGGATGAGAGAGGTTTTTCTGACGCTGACACAGTTTTGTCTGAGGATGACAACGTTTTTCTGACGCTGAGGCAGTTTTGTCTGAAGATGACGGTAGTTTTCCTGAGTCTGACACCTGAGTCTGAGGATGACAAGGTTTTTTCTGACGCTGACACAGTTTTGCCTGAAGATGACAGAGGTTTTTCTGACGCTGAGGCAGTTTTGTCTGAGGATGACGGATGTTTTTCTGAGTCTGACACCTGAGTCTGAGGATGTCCTAAAATGTACACCGTACGCGCGTCCAACTGTCAGCTGACATAACATTTACATACATGGCAATGGCATATGAAAGGTCAAGAAAAAGGACATACATTTTCATTTTAGCAACATTTATGCATAAAGGTGATTTGTGGCAACCTTTACATGTCTTCACAGATAATGTAGTCATATAGAATAGACTGACTGTAGCTGTCGTGCTCTGTATTTATTGATCATAATTCGGGAATTCATATAGAATAGAGTGACCAGTTGTTCTGCGTGCTCTGCCCCCTGGACGAACTGCATTACAGCAGGGAAGGTGCAGAAGAGGCAACAATCTTTATGGTCCTTTTGTTGCGCATAGGCTACATAATAGGCAAGGCATGGGCCATAGGGGCTACGAATTAGAAAACCAGCCAAGTTGGTTCTCTAATTCTCAAAGTTGGATCTTTTGCAGGATCTCGCAAATCTTTTGCGAGATCCCGCAAAAGTTTTGCGAGATCTCGCAAAAGATTTGCGAGGTCCCGCAAAAGTTTTGCGAGATCTCTCAAAAGTTTTGCGAGGTCCCGCAAAACTTTTGCGAGATCCTGCAAAAGATTTGCGAGATCTCGCAAAACTTTTTTATCTTTTTGGACTTTGCTGGGCTTCTACTGTCTATGCGTAGCCTATTAGTCCAAGAGCATTAGCTCAAAATAGAGTAAAACCCGGAACAAATTAGTAACAAGCTGAATTTTTCAGGATATGTTCAGAATACCTTTAGGAATAACATACTAAAAGTCCCCGTGAATCCCCCTTGTGCTCTCTGAGATATTCAAGATGGCGTCCAAAATGGCCGTAATTTGGAGATTTTTCCGTATTTCAGGCTTAAAACCTAATACAAATGCAATTAAAAGGTCAAAATATATGTTTTATAGGGTAAGTAAGTCAAGTTCATCATTAGTTTCTTGAATGGAGACATTTCATAATAATACAGTTACCTCCATAAGTATTGGAACACATGCTAAAGTTGACTGTATAAAATCGTCTTTTGGAAATTGATCTTAATGCCTTAAATGGAAAAAATGAGGATATATCCAACCTTTAAGGACATCAATTTTGTTTGTGAATAAGTATCATAATGGTTTTATTTCAATTAAGCTATTAGCTGGTTTTATTCTCATTGAGCTCAATGCAATTCAAACCAGCTAATAGGCTAACTGAAATAAAACCATGCTAATTGCAAGCAATTGACTTTGAATGGAGACGAGCGACTAAAGCAACAAAAGCGACCAGCGGCAAAATTTGGGCGACTAGAGCGACTAAAAAGAGTTAAAAGTAGGGATGTAATGATACACTCAATCCACGATATGATAGGCTACACGATATTAAGGTCACGATACAATACAATTTTATATATTATTGTTATTATTATAAGCTATATAAAATTAGCCTGGCACGCCCTCCCAGTGACGTAACACCTTCGGCGTTGCTGTCGCTGGTCTGGTCAACTGCTAATCGGGAAGGATTCCTGAATTCCCCAAATCTGCGGAACTGCCCCCTTTGGTCGAGAACCAATCAACTTTGAGCAGCTCCCAACGGCTCTGGGTAGAGGCGTGTTGAAGGCAGAGGAAAGAGTGTTGTTATTGGTTTAAACTCGGCAAACCGCTTTGACATCGACCAGTAGCAAATCGAGGCACTTAAAGGAGGCGGGTCAACCAAGCGCTTGGAGAAACCGTGTAGCACAGGCTCTTGGTCAGACTAAAGTCTCGCAGAGCCTTTCAAGTCGATGGCTATCAGGCTAATATAAAATAGCAGATTATCTTAAATTTTCTAACAAAAATTGAGTTAAGAGAATTGAAATTGAAGGTTAAAATCTCTCCTGTCACGAGCAACTTCATAATTATTATGTAGCAGCTGCATTTTACAGCTACAAAAGCGATCTTGCAACTTTGGTAGCTCTTGGTGTGAACGCACAGTTAGACAAACAATCAGACAACAATTTTCCCTCTATAACCTTTGTAATATAATAGCACATAATATTATAATGCTGACCTCATATAGCATATGATATTATACTTGTACATAACGTCCTAAACATCAAGTAATAAAGCTATTTCATAAACATACAGTATACGAGAGGTATTCATTATGCAAATAATGACTTTTTGTTGTCATTTCAATCCTTGATTGTAATTTCTTCTTGGAAACCTACACACATTTACAGTACTGTGAACATTCTTAAATGTGAACTTGTGAAGTCCTGAGCTCAGTAGGAGTTCACATATAAATTGTCACGGTCACAGTCTATAGATATTAGATTTTTGACATCAGAGTCATTCAGCGACAGTGACGGAGTCATGCATTATCTGTAAGGAGTTATGCACGGATTATGTGCAAGTTGGATGCAAAGGAAGGCCAACTCTGTCATCTTTACTACATTATGAAGAAACTGAAGAATCAAGACCAGTTTCTGATGATGAGGATGATGACTGAAGTGATGTACAGTCCCCTCCGACCATAAGTATTGGAACACATGCTAAGTTGACTATATAAAATCATCTTTTGAAAATTTATCTTAATGCCTTAAATGAAAAAAATGAGGAAATATCTTTCTGAATGAATAATGTATTGTAAATAAACAAATGTTTTCCTTAAAATACAGGAGTCATAAGTATTGGAACGCCTATGTTAACCCTATGTGTTAAAATTCCCATAGAGGCAGGACGATTTTGTATTCATTTATTTATATTAAATAAATGGATCCATCCAGGACACTATGCACCCTGATAAAGAACCCTTGGCCTTTGGAATTAAAATAACCCCATATCATCACATACTCTTCACCATACCAAGAGATTAGCATAGTTTTATTTCAGTTAGCCTATTAGCTGGTTTGAATTGCATTGAGCTCAATGACAATTAAACCAGCTAATAGGCTAACTGAAATAAAAAAACATTATGATATATACTTATTCACAAACAAAGTTGATGTCCTTAAAGGTTGGATATATCCTCTTTTTTTCCATTTAAGGCATTAAGATTAATTTCCAAAAGACGATTTTATACAGTCAACTTTAGCATGTGTTCCAATACTTATGGAGGTAACTGTATTATTATGAAATGTCTCCATTCAATAAACTAATGATGAAATTGACTTACTTGCCCTATAAAACATATATTTTGACCTTTTAATTGCATTTGTATTAGGTTTTAAGCCTGAAATACGGAAAAATCTTCAAATTACGGCCATTTTGGACGCCATCTTGAATATCTCAGAGAGCACAAGGGGGATTCACGGGGACTTTTAGTATGTTATTCCTAAAGGTATTCTGAACATATCCTGAAAAATTCAGCTTGTTACTAATTTGTTCCGGGTTTGACCCTATTACTACTGGACTATATGCCCTATGGCCTATGCCTTGCCTATTATGTAGCCTATGCGCAACAAAAGGACCATAGTAAGGATTGTTGCCGCTTCTGCACCTTCCCTGCTGTAATGCAGTTCGTCCAGGGGGCAGGCAGAGCACGCAAAACAACTAGTCACTCTATTCTATATTAATTCCCGTACAATTATGATCAATAAATACAGAGCACGGCAGAACAGCCACAGTCAGTCTGTAACAAACCAACCTTAAAACTAATAGGATGATTAAGTTACAACGCTATTTTAAGTCGCAGGCGGATCAGAAAGAGACTGCGGTAACTACGCTGGTTTGAATCAGATATTGGCAAATAGATTATTACCCTCAAAACTCGGCACCCAAGCCCGAATCCCATTAACTACGAAGTAAAGGAGGTTTAAACCTTAATAGGCTATACTAGGCACAACAGATGAGCTTTTCCAACTTATATTCAATGCCAACAATGGCCGCACAGGCCACACGAATGAGGAAGTGGCGGCGAAGGCCGACACTTTTAAACTGCTGTAAACCTCAGCAAATACAATCTGAAAAGTATTTTAAACCCAATGTCCCATTAAGTCCCAAAGTCAATGTGCATATTAACACAGTCCGATCGTTTAATGAGTCCCAAACGAAAACGTAATCCACTGTGCAAAGTAAGTTGCGCTTTTAGCCCAGCGAGAAGCCGTCTCCATTAAAGTCAAATAGGAATGCGCAACCTCACCAGTTTATGCGTTGGAAGATAAGATTCCTCACTTGCCGTAATCCAAAGAGTCAGGTAGGTAATTCCTAATACGAATAATAAATCCCACGAGAAAACACACGCATACATCCAAGAGGGAATCTTCCAAACGCTACTGCTCACTGCCGGCTTCTTGTCTCCTTAACTCCTAACCCGGACACCTGACATAGGTTATAGGTTGCATAGGTTATTCTATATGACTACTTAGTCTGTGAAGACAGACGATACACTGAACACGCAATTGTGTTCTCTTCCCAAAGTTTCCCTGTCTGATATTCTGCAGCATTAGGGCCTCTTCGACGAGGAGACTGCTGGTCAGTGGATAATATGCGGCACAGTTGAATGGTAGCCTATGCAGGCGCGCGGGAACATATTTTTGACCAGGGGTCCTGAATAATAAAGTTGGCCTAATGGATGTCCAACTATTTCTACCCCAACATGACGTTTCGAATTTAGACAGGTCTTTATTGCCTCCGCCAAGGAGGTTATGTTTTCATCGGGGTTTGTTGGGTTGATGGTTTGTCTGTCTGTTTCTTCGCAAGCTAATTAAAAACGTTATGGATCTACTTCGATGAAACGGCCTGAAATTACCCAAAGAAGAAACGATTAAATGTGGAGAGTGATCCGTATGGATGCAGGAGGCGGTTATGTGTTCGCTCGGTGGAGGTTTGCGCTCTCTGAGTGCTTTTCTGTATGTGCGTTTTTTTGTAAGCCATGCGTTTCGTTTGCCTATCAAAAGCAGACAATTTTCGGTTTAGTTTGGGATCTCTTGGACTGTTTAGTTATATTGCTAAATGTTGATGGGCACTGAAATCTGGGGGGTATTTGATGGTTCACTATTAAGTGTCATGTAGTTGAAAGAGTGTTTGCATTTCCACCTGCTACGAGACAAAGTTGAAAGTGTCTGCATTTCCACCCGCTACGAGACAAGCATTTCCACCCGCTACAAGACTCCATTGATGGAATAGAAACATTATATTGCATAGCCAAGTAGGCCTAGACTAAATTGAGTTATTTTACAATTGTACATCATTTACTTTTTTTATTGAATTTGTAGGCTAGAATGAATCGTGGCAGAAGGTTTTACTGTTTACTGAGATAAAAATCGACTACAGTCCTATTATTTTCTGTAGGCTAGCCTATATGTTCTGCGACTCAAACTGGTCCATAGCCTGCTTGCGAAGTCTTTCCTCAGTGAGTCACCTCCCTTTCACTTTTACTAAGCTATCTAACATTTAATCTATGGATAGCTATATTCAAAGCTATCCATAACTTTTTTACTACCTATATAGGCTATAAAATAGGCTAGCTTATGACAAACTTTGTACTGATAAAAAGAATCTAGGCTATAGCATGGGGTCCTGCAGCACCCTCGTATCCATCTTCCCGCGACCTGGTATCGAACTGCAAACCAAAAGAAAAAGAAAGTAGGCCTAAACATTTTCCGGACTAGTAATTATTTCTTAATTAGGTGTCATCAAAGAGGCAACACATTAGGGGGCAGTGATGTGAGCGCTTATTCAATGTGTGTGCGCATCTGCGCAAGGACACTGAACCACTGGAGATAACGTGGATGGATAAGCAACACACAATGTTATTTAAAACATCTATCCAAGCAGATAGAAACGGCTAGCCAAGTGAATGTTGTGTAAATAACCTATGGTGATGATGACACCAAAAACATTGATTTCGCTCTCGCTGTTGTGAACGCAGAACATGCTGCCTGTTGCTCAAACAAATGAATGAGGGCAATGATCTGCATCTCCGTTCACCAAAAGTATGGTTTTGCTAATCCGTTCACACAAAACATAATTTCTGAAAGGTTCTCCCAGTGTTAACATGACATATTTCTCCATGTGTGTTAGTGTCAAGCAGTGAATAGTTTAGGCTATTGCAGTTAAGCTAGGCAATGTTCACGCCACGACAGAAGACTGTCGGTGCTTTCTCTGTTGTCTGTTCCTTCGAAAACTCGCATACACACACACACACACACACACACACACACACACACACACACACACACACACACACACACACACACACACACACACACACACACACACACACACACACACACACACACACACACCATACAGGAACATCACCATGCAACTACACTCTGCGCTACAATATGATCAAAGGTCTATGCAATTATTGACAGAATTTAACGGATGTTTGTTCCTCGGTTTGCTCGTTCGGCCCTCTGATATGATTGCCATCTGGCGGTAGTGCTTTGTGGGCCTATTGGGGTCAAGTAGGAAGCCCAGCCCACGCAAGTTCCAAAAGTAGAAAAAAAAAAGTTTTGTGAGAAAAGTACATACGTTTTTTTTTCTTCTTCTTTATGTTTTTTTTCCCATGACATTTTTCTTTTTTTTTTTTACCCATGTTTTTTTTTTTTTTTTTTTCATGTCACCTAAGGGGCTCCGTAATAGAGATACATCATGTTTTCATTAAATAACTTAAATGTTCAAAAAATGAACAAAGGTAAAGACAAATATTTCTGGTGTAATAGAAAAGATGAGTGTCCACTGTCCAGTAACGTTAACTTGATTTAGCCTACCATGGCATGGCATCATGAGTTGTCACTTTTTCCTTGGTCATGTTTAATTGGCTGGGTGCTTAACTTACTCTACCATGACTCGTCTTGGAGTTTGGTAGGCTATATCTGTTATATCCAATGAGTGACAACCAGTGCTCAAAATAAAACGTTACGGTATTCTCCTGATAACGTTAGTGGAATGGATTTAATGTGAACGTAACGTCCATACAAAGACGCAGAGTGGCTATATGATGCGCACATTTGCAATGAAAATGTTCCGCCTTTTTAAAGCAGGTGTAGCCTACACCAAATCGTGGTTAAATCCATCATTTAGACAACAGAATCAGTCGGATTTCTTTCATAGAAGTCAACCAGGCCTTTCAAATGCAGGCTGGGGTGAAGCTAACACGGTTTCCACACCGTGTTTATCAACCGTGATGATAATAATATTTGAAATGAACACGGTAATTGTAGGCTATACATTCTTATGGTTTGCCGTTTCAACGTTAATCGCTACAAAGTCACCAACTGATAACGAACAGATTGAAGAAAAAGAAGAATGGTTTTGGAGTGACATTTCTTGCGTGTGTGAGAGACAGCGAGGTTGATGCTGAAAGCGAGTTTCCAGACAGGAGCGTTAGAGTTGTCAACTATGACATTTGTATACAGATGCGCGAAAATTGTACTAGCCTATACTTTGATCCACTTGGTGTGGATTTTTAGGAGCAAAATGCGAATAAAAGGGTTGAATTCAGTACTCGCACCTGTGCTCCCATTTCATATTTTCAATTAGCACTAATATATTTACTGGCATTTTCGACGAGCTGCTCGCAGTGTACAGCCCTGGGCCTACAATTAAACGCCCAAAAGTGTCAATGTTCCATCAAATACTTATCTGCTCTGGTCGTTTTTGGCATATCGCCATAGTTATGCATGTCCTTTCTTTTACCTTAAGTGTGATGGTGTTAAAATCACTTAAAAGGTTAAAAGGTTAAATGGTATAGTTTGAATTTCTAAATAAATCATCCAGTTGGATTGTTTGTCTTTGCTTAATATTAGGATGTCTAACATGAGGGGTCAGCCTATCTAATCTGTTGACTGATTTGCTTACAGATGTTTTTCCAGATACAAAAATACAGTATGTCATTTTGATAATATTTTTGCCTGCTGTATTTTGTAGCTTATTTTGATATACGTTTTTATGGGTATTTCGTATTTTACTTGAAAATACATTTTGATTTATTTGTGCTCATCCCTGCGTGCATGCACACATAACCTCAAGTTTCTTCAGAACTTTAATCATTCATTGGAATGTGGAATCAATCATTCAGTAGGAACATATGGAACCGGTTATGTGGTTTTCCTTGTAACCATGTAAGAGACACTTAATTTGTACTGCTTGACAAGTTCAGTTTTAAGACACATTGTAATGACTCTCCCTCTGTAGCTCCTTCCAGCTGAGGTGCGGTAATGGAGAACATCTCTGTATTGTCTGATTCTAGTGAAGAATTAAGTGTGGCTTTTATGAGAACCATCACACCATTGAGAGGTAAAAGCACCTTCATTCCTCCAAACAGAAGAAATGCCTTGACATGTATTGACTAGTTGAAAAACACATAACAGTTTGAATTAAAAATCAAAACAGCTTGATGCATTAATGCAAAGCGACAACACCAATAAGCAGGAACATGCCTTTTGGCTCTTTTCAAAGATTTATGGTGTTGGCTCAGTATCCAAATACTGCAGCTTCAGGCAGTCCAACTGAAATGTCAACTGAAACGTGAATTTACTACGACGTCACAATACCATAATTTAAACGAAAAATTCTTCCGGGTGGCTAAAGCGAAGCGTTCTCACTATTAAACAACCATTTCCATATAATTTAACCAGGCCCTGGGAGGTCGAGAAAACTGAGTAAATGGTTTGAGTGAATTATTTTCTTGTTGCTGGGTGTTTTGTGATGTTTGCAGCACTAGGGGGATATACCTTTAAGAACACGGGGGACTTATGGGCTAGAAAACAGAGCTGGCAGGAAAACGGGAAGCTAGATGGTCAGGTTGATTGTACATTATGCATGAACATAATAAATATCCCAGAGTTACACAGCTATTTGAGACACATTGTTGTCATCTGTGAGAGCCAGGACAGGATTATTACATGTGTCCTAACTGGACACGATGCAAGCGAACACTATCCTTCTAATCAGAGTGTCCTGACTGCAGGCATGCAATGTTTTGAGAGAACTTTTGTCGGACGCCCGATTTCTCTTTCTGAGTTGGGACAAGATTCAGATCGCCAACAGGTAAACTGACTTAAGAACAGACGTGGTGAAAATTCAGACAGATGAGGGAATAAACTCAGAAGATTGTATGCTGTAGCCCACCTTTGTCACATTTTGTAAAGGAGCCCCAGCCTAGGCTACTATTGAGTTAATCACAATGTGTTAGGCTATGGTAGATGTTTTTTCCCCCCTGTCATCCAATTAAAAAGGCAAGGATCGTTTTCTCTCTAACATCATTAACAATAAGGTTAATCATTTCAGTGTGTCATCAAGTTCCATCAAATACTTATCTGCTCTGGTCGTTTTTGGCATATCGCCATAGTTTTGCATGTCCTTGCTTTTACCTTGTGTGATAGTGATGGTGTTAAGATCACTTAAAAGGTTAAAAGGTTAAATGGTATACCTAGTTTAAATTTCTAAATAAATCATCCAGTTGGATTGTTTGTCTTTGGTTAATATTGGGATGTCTAACATGAGGGGACAGCCTCTGCTGACTGATTTGCTTACAGATGTTTTTCCAGATAGTACAAGTGAAGCGATAGCCGAAAAAAGTATTTTGTAGTATTTTGAAAATACAAAAATACAGTATTTTATTTTGATCATGTTTTTGGCTGCTGTATTTTGTAGCTTATTTTGATGCGTTTTAAAGGTGGGTATTTGGTATTTTATTTGGAAACACATTTTGATGTATTTGTGCTCATCCCTACGTGCAGGCACACAACCTCAAGTTTCTTCAGAACTTTAATCATTAATTGGAATGTGGTTGCCCAATGTATCGTTTAAAAACAACAAACAACACGATTTAACCCATCAATCATTCAGTAGGAACACATGGAACCGGTTATGTGGTTTTCCTTGTAACCATGTAGAGACACTTAATTTGTACAGCTCGACAAGTTCAGTTTTGAGTGCATCTCCGATACAGTATTTAGGCTATGAGATGTAACAGGCAGGTCAGCATATCGATTACTGCTAAGCCTTTTAGCAACTCTTGTGCCTCTGTTGTTTTCTCTCTCTCTTATTTCTGGACAGGTGCGGCGGGTCTCACACAGACGGCAGGCCAACCGTCAGGTGGTGGAGTCCCCCTCACTTTTCAGTGCTGCGCACAACGCGTACACCTGCTTTATTCTGGATTGTGGTGTGCTTCATTTTTCCTTCACGTGTGGTGCATAACCTCTGGGACCCTCCTTTCCCCCTTTTGGAAAGTCGTGCTCGCTGTGGTAGGCCCCCTGCCATGCTCCACTCCCTTTGAGTACGGGTTACAGGTTAGAACCACGACTTAACAGCGTGGTTGCCACCATCAGCTACGGTTATGGGGACATGTTTTTGATGCGGTCGCTTCTTTTGGGCTTGCTTCGTGTCTGTTGTTTCTGAGTATATCCACTCAGTGCCTTATACACAGAGGGAATTTTTTTTAAAACCTATGCTTCTGCGTCAACTCTGTGCTGTAAGTGCAGGCTCCTCTAAGATGACCGCCCCAGAAATGTAACGTCAGGGGTTCGGGCAGTGGATGCTAACTATTTGGTCTTGGGTCACTTCTTTTGGGCTTATTTTCAGAGACCTGTTGCTTGTTTTTCCTCACGTGACCTGGTAACAATGACTAGGTTTTGTTCTTTTCAGGGACTCGGAGAGGATATAATTAACTCACAGACACACATTTACGGTTGGCCTTCGTGTTGCCATTTCTGTAAAAGAACCAACACAAAATCTGATAGGTGGATTACCTACCGATTGCCCATGTCTAGTCTGGTTACATGTCGGCAGTCCGACATCCTGCCAGTCCGACATCCCTTTTGTCCGACATGCCGCTATTCAGACATGGTGTTATTCCGACATGCTGCCAATCCGACACATTTTATTACCCCCATTCCGACAGTTTACAAATCTTATTTTTTTCCACGTCAATTTAACGGACCCGAGCCGGACGGACGCAAAGTGCGTCAAAAAACACACCCATTATTCTCTGTACATTGCTCCGCGATTATTAGTCACAGCGAGATGAGACCTATATTGCATGAAAGAGCTCAGAACCGGGGCTTTCCAACGAGACTAGACACGTGTCTGTACGATCAAGTATGAAAATAAAAATAAAATCCTGAATTTAAATGAAAGTAGGCTACAGTCTATATTGCTCTGCGTTCACCCACGCAGCCACTGCTCTCGCTTGAATTACTCCGGGACCAGGCATCGCACAGACATAACACGCATATCAAATGAAAGAGGAGAAACAGAGCTTTCCATTGATACCAAACACATCGATCCTTTTGTGTTACAGAAACAGACGAAGTGACAAACAAATAAGAATCATATAGCTTCGGCTATACCGCACTTTCGTTTGATTTACTCGTGAAACCGTGGTTAAAAAGATACGGCTTGCATGTCAGATAAAAGAGGAGAGCTACAGCTATCCACAGATACCAAATACAACCTTCTAGGCCATAAAACAGACGAAGTGACAGCAAAATAATAACTTAGCCTAATTTAGCTCCACTTAGTCCGCGAATAATGAGACAGAGAAGAAAACTGGCCTTGTCTATAACTGCTTTCACTTCCCCGAGTCGTGCACGCAACAGACACATAACCATATCAAGAAGTCTTCACAATGACATTTTAAATGTGAATCTTTATTATTTTACACAATTGGATATAGTTATGACATTAATAGCCTATTAATGACCTCATGTCGGAATGGCACGTTGTTTGAAAAAAAAGTTAAATACCGCCACTGCGACCATGAAAAAAACAAATGTCGGAGTGGTGGGACTTTTTCCCATAAAGAGACATGCCTCCACTACGACAATTGGACGTCAATGTCGGAGTGCTGGTATGTCGGAATGAACGGCGGTAGCCGTCTAGTCTAGGTTATGTCATAAATGTTTCCATGCAGTCAGAAATACTCGCTTAATAGGGAACAGTCAGGAGGAACTTTGTCACACATTAAACAATGCTGCAGAAACGTGAAAAAATTACTTTGATATGAGTAGTTTATCGTATATGAGTTTGTGTTCTTGGAATCTTGTAGCAGTCTTGTAAACAGTGACCCACAGTCTTTGCAAAATCCTAATCTGAGACTGGCCTGTGACTAGAAACTGGATGAATTGTCTTTAGATGTGAGAGGGTCTGGGACTGTAGTCTTTCAAAAATCTTTTCCAAATCTTTGCAAAGTCTGTCAATGTAAGGTAGGCTTTAGGTATTTCGTATTTTACTTGGAAATACATTTTGATTTATTTGTGCTCATCCCTGCGTGCACGCACATATAACCTCCAGTTTCTTCAGAACTTTAATCATTAATTGGAATGTGGAATCTATCATTCAGTAGGAACACATGGAACCGGTTATGTGGTTTTCCATGTAACCATGTAAGAGACACTTAATTTGTACCGCTTGACAAGTTCAGTTTTGAGTGCATCTCCGATACAATATTTAGGCTATGAGATGTAACAGGCAGGTCAGCATATTGGTTACTGTTAAGCCTCTTAGCAACTCCTGTGCCTCTGTTTTCTCTCTCTCTTATTTCTGGACAGGTGCGGCGGGTCTCACACAGACGGCAGGCCAACCGTCAGGTGGTGGAGTCCCCCTCACTTTTCAGTGCTGCGCACAACGACTGCTTTATTCTAGATTGTGGTGTGCTTTATTTTCCTTCACGTGAGGTTCATGGTGCACGGGTTACAGGTTAGAGCCACGGCTTAACAGTGTGGTTGCCACCATCAGCTGCTCACCATCAGCTGCTCGGACAGGATATAAACACCTCACAGACACACTACACCAACCTCAATTTTCTTGAGAAGTTTAGTCATCAGTTTCTTGAGAATTTTAATCATTGAATTGGAACCGATTATCTGGTTGCCCTATGCATCACTTTAAAGCAACACAATTTAATATTTTAATAGCCTAGGAACACATGGAACTGGTTATGTGGATCCTGAAACTTTGCTCTGGGCATGCATTGACGATGTAAGAGACACTTTGTACTTCTTGACAAGTTCTGAGTGGATCTCTGATACAGTATTTAGGCTATGCCTTGCCTTGCCCTATTGTTGAGCCTTTTAGCAACTCCTGTGCCTCTGTTGTTTTCTCTCTCTCTTATTTCTGGACGGGTTCGGTGGGTCTCGCTGTGGTAGGCCCCCTGCTGCCCCCTTTGTGTACGGGTTACAGGTTAAAACCACGGCTTAAAAGGAACACTTTGCCGTTTTTTCATATTAAACTACGTTATTCCCTTAACTAAGATGAGTTGATACATATACTTCTCACGTTTCAATACATGCACTCACTGGTTCTGGCGCGCGGCGCAACTTTGATAGCACTTAGTTAGCCCAATGCATTCATTAGGATCTAAATAAAGATGAAGTTAGAAGCGACCAAACACGTTTTCCCTATTAAAATACAGTTACACGAGTAGTCACACAAACAAGTATGGTGAGACAAAATAAAACGTGGTGCATTTGTAAGCAGGTAAGAGGGATAACTATATTAGAAGCCACACTCAGTTAATTACAAAGTGTCGCGGAATTAAAAGATAGGGTAAGGGCCTATCTTTTGTTTCCGCAACACTTTGTAATTAAACTCAATGCTATTAAGCAGTTTTCGTACAGATCTTTGCTAGAGAGGTTAATCACATTTTTTACCTGACTCCATGTCTAGTGGTTTCTTTAAAGATTTTGTGGAATGATTTTCCACTATGTGGAATGTATGCTCTCAGTCTTGTATGATCTCTCTGTAAATTAGGCCTGTTGGTTACCCTCTGTGTACATAGGTGCTGAGTGGATATACTCAGAAACTATGAAGGGTCAAAGTAACAATAATTAAATATAAAGTAAATTACAAAGTAAAATGTCATGTAAGTCATATCACCAAGTATCAAATTTTAATATATCAACGATTATTAAATGTAATCTAATTTAAAGTTTAAATCAATGTCATTTGAATTTTGAATTACATTAAACTTTAAATCAATTGAATAAGAAGTTGAATTAATTTGAAGTCATACATCACATTTACATTTGCCTGTTGTTCTCATTTTGAATGAGACTTAATATTTCAGCCTCGTGCAATTCCGTGCGCCACCATTTAATTCGAACGCCTTTACTTCAGACTTTGGACTTTGGTACTTCAAGGTTGTACTGTCACCTGTCAATCATGCTATGTCCCCCACCCCCCGCCCATCCACTGAATCTGAGTCGATTTATCAGTTCTTTAGTAATAGTTTCCCCCACTTCATCACCATCACCAGAGCCTTCGTCCTTCGTCTGACGCTGGGTTTCCACAGAGCATGTCACCATGCGAGATCTTCTACTGTCTTTGCGCGAAATACGCCTGCTAAAATTTCACCCAGGGGGTGTTGTTGTCACACACCTAGCGTTTCGGCTCAGTGGTCAACAGGTTAGCTTAGTGGTTAGTGGTTAGCTTAGTGTTTAGTTAGCTAGACAGTCCAGTGCTTCAGATTACATTCAGGGGTTTATTTAGCCCAAGTATGTTCAAGTGGCATACACACAAAAATCCGTTTGAATGTTTTCATGTTGACAACAATTCATAATCTACAGAAACACCACAGTTCATATCAGCGTGCTAACTAGTCGCCTAGCTTGCTGTGTTTTCAATTGGTTATAATGGGTCAACAAGCTAACAAGCTAACAAGCTAACCTTCAATGATAGTGTGTCCTGAACACATTTGTTTAGCATATAAACAATAAAACGTATCAAAATAAGCCATTAAAAGTGGTCAAGAAACCTTTATTCACATTTAATATTTCCAGTTACGACCCCCGGAGCCACCGCCATTGATTTGGTTTTTTTTGTTACTCCCACCTCTGTGTACAGTGTACAACGTGGTGATAATTTCGCCCGGAGTGAGTGAGTCTTACAAGACCTGATAAATCAACTCAGATTCAGTGGATGGGCGGGGGGCGGGGGACATAGCATGATTGACAGGTGACAATACAACCTTGAAGTACCAAAGTCCAAAG
Organism: Sardina pilchardus; assembly: GCF_963854185.1. Taxonomy (NCBI): domain Eukaryota; kingdom Metazoa; phylum Chordata; class Actinopteri; order Clupeiformes; family Clupeidae; genus Sardina; species Sardina pilchardus. Next base: position 26,553,768 of record NC_085014.1, read on the forward strand.
TTTGAAGTAAAGGCGTTCGAATTAAATGGTGGCGCACGGAATTGCATGAGGCTGAAATTTTAAGTCTCATTCAAAATGAGAACAACAGGGAAATGTAAATGTGATGTATGACTTCAAATTAATTCAACTTCTTATTCAATTGATTTAAAGTTTAATGTAATTCAAAATTCAAATGACATTGATTTAAACTTTAAATTAGATTACATTTAATAATCGTTGATATATTTAAATTTGATACTTGGTGATATGACTTACATGACATTTTACTTTGTAATTTACTTTATATTTAATTATTGTTACTTTGACCCTTCATAAGAAACAACAGACACAAAGCAAGCCCAAAAGAAGCGACCGCATACAAACCATCACACCAAGTGGTAAATGCACCTTTATTCCTCCAAACAGAAGAAAGACTCATTAGACATGTATTGACTAGTTGAAAAAGACATAACAGTTCAAATTAAGAATAAAAAAAACAGCTAGATGCATTTACTACAAATTGACAACACCAGTAAGCAGGAATAGGCCTATGCTTTTATAATTGACTCCCCAATCATATCCGTCTTATAAACACTCCCCAAGATACACACACACAGATGTACCTCCAGGCCGGCCAATTGTAACTGCCATCGGCTCTCTCACAGGGAATATCTGCATTGTTGATCATTTTCTGCAACCCTTGAGGGGATATTCCGCCATTTTTGGAAATAAGCTCATTCTCCACCTCCCCTCGAGCAAAACAATTGATATTTACCTTTTACCCGTTCATCCAGCCATTCTGTGAGTCTGGCCATACAACTTTTAGCTTCAGCCTAGCATAGATCATTGAATCGGATTAGACCATTAGCATCTCGCCTACTAGCATCATGCTTAAAAGTGACTAAGGGTGTTGGTCCCTTTTAGCCATCTAAACGAACTCAGATCGATGACTCAGCATTTTTTGCGCATATGTGAACACTCCAACCGTACCCAGACCCCTTTAAAACGAACCAAACTGAGACTACCTCGGGAGGTGGTCTCAGTACGGTTCGCTAAAAAGTCCGCAGTACAGTTCGCCTAATCCAGGCATTGTGAACACAAAGCGCACCGGGTTCCCATTCGCCTTTTTGCACCGTGGTTTAACCTTCTCCGTTTGCCGTAGCTTGGTCATGTGACCAACCGTTGCAAGTTCATTGGAGTATAAACTACCCACTTTAACTTATGTCACTAATGTCATTCAGGTAGTTGTCACTTCAAAGAAATTACACTGCTCCGTTTAAAATGTTACCTTAGGTAGACGGCTAGCTAGCTAGCTAGCAACCAGACAGTAACCGGCAGCAGCATAGTCTGATATTAAGTTATTTTCTTAACAGATTCATACACTAAAAATTACACTATTAGGCTTGAAATGATTGGAACAACTTACAGATCATGACAAAATTGTCCAAAATGCCGTCAACAAATCCAGAAAGCCATAATGACCAATTTATTGATAACATTCCACAAGTCTCCCATTGACATTAATGCAGCGAGGGCTTACTCTGGTCTGCATAGGGGGATTCCCTCCCAATCCCATTGAAATAATAGAACATGGAAATGGTCGAACGTTGGGGCCTCTCGCTCCGCTTTAACCCTCTCTGATTCAGTGCAGTAGGGGTCTGAGAGCTCTAGAGGACCTGGTGTGAACAGAAAGAGGACTGAGGCCCCAACAAAGCTTAACTGGACCAGGAAGAGAACCCAGATCCTCTTTCTCATAAACTCACAGTGTGAACACAAAAAGAACTGAGTTCTTTTTCTGTTGGTCCACTTTTTGGTCCACTTAATAGACCTCTGAAGTTCGCCTACAAAAAAGCTACCATCTTTGCCCAAATAAGGAGATCCGGTATCTTGAGATTTTTTCTATGGGAAAATAACATGGGGATTTTCAATTATCGCACCTGTTAAACTCTCGCGGGGATGATGACATTAGAAATGCAGACGTTTTTCGCTACGCAGTTTTGTCCACTGCCGTCTGGTGGATACTGTGCTCTTCGGTAGGTGAAGACGGCACACTTTGATCTTTGCTACCCAACTTACAATGCAACTTGCCATAGGCAGTTAGCTTCAATTAACTCCCGGATCTCCTTATATGGGCAAAGATAGCAGCTTCGGATCCTTTTTGTAGGCGAACTTCAGAGGTCTATAGCGAGTGGCAAGGCTCTCCATAGACGGGCTCTGGTAAGAGCCAGGGAAGGAGTGTTTCACGCTTATATACAAAAAATGCGGCTGTTAGATGAAGAGAAGCACCACGAGTACTTTTCCATGTCTGCTGAAAAGTTTGATGAGTTGGTTCGTCGCATCTCTCCATTTATCATCCACCAGAACACGCACAGCACACCACACGTAGGCTAGCATTCAAATAGAAACTAATGTGTTAGCTTATGGCTAATGTCTATGAGAAATCCCATAGAGATGCTAACGGTTAGCATAATCGACAGGTATAAATTTAGAGCGAACTTCAGTCCATTTACACAACTTGGATTACATAGGAGGTGTTTGTTTACAACTGAGTATTAAAATACTCAAAGGCTAATGTTTTGTCTCCATATAAAAACGTTACCATGTAGGATAAACACCTGTAAGTGTTCTTCTGTCTCTGTTTGCTGCGTTGTTTCTATGCGTGCTCCACCTACTGGAGGGGCATGTTTACAGCAGTTCCGTTTCACACATGCGCAGCCCAAAGCCATCGATATCTCAAAGTTGCGACAGCCGTTGACTTCCATGTTAAAGCCAGATTAGAGCGGTCACGTGGTTAGTGGGTAGACAGTAGTTCCCTCGGTCCCTGGTTTACTACAGGATTGACGGCAGCGATCGCATTAATATTTACGGTAAATACTCGATGAAAATTACTATAAACTGCATTTCCACGTACATAATATTACTCAATGAAAATGCATTATTATGCACACGACCATAAGTCAGGTAGAAAAGTCGTATTATAACACCTGAGATATTCATTCATTCTCAATGGAATAGTTCCTTTCAACGACCCTGACATACCGGATGTGCCGCCATTGTTTGTACACGGGAGTCAATGGAAGTGTCGCAACTTTGATATATCGAAGGCTTTGGCGCAGCCTACGTGTGAAAGAGACTCGCGGTCTTAAATTTTTGTCGACTCAAAAACGCGATGCATGCCGTAAAAATTACGCAATTCTCGTCACCCGCTCACCAGTGCCGCGTGCGCGTGACGCAGACGCGGGACCATACTAGCCGCTTTAGCGATCAAATGCTCAGTAATCATAGCCTGCCGCTAGGGGGACCTAGATTTCTAGGCTTTAGTGATCAAGCTGCGTCAGGGAAATATATCCTCCACTTTTGTAAACAATAAAACAATTTTCAATGTTGCAATGCACTCGTGGCTGTGGACCACTGGCGCAAGAAACAGACTTCAAAAAATAATATTGAATTACACGTTTAAGTTTCCAACACATCTGCATATGAGTTTATAATAGCCTATACTTCACATACAAAAAACATCAACAACCCTGTGGCATTTCACAGATATCAAGGAAACAGATGTAATTGAACTAAAGCCTACTTTACATTGACAGACTTTGCAAAGATTTGGAAAAGCTGTTTGAAAGACTACTGTCTCAGACCCTCTCACATCTAAAGACAATTCATTGAGTTTCTAGTCACAGTCTAGTCACAGGCCAGTCTCAGATTAGGATTTTGCAAAGACTGTGGGTCACTATTTACAAGACTGCTGCTAGATTCCTTCAAATTATTTCCATCGTGCACTAGGCTACACGTCATCATTAACAGGAACTCACATGATAGCCTACTCATATCAAAGTAATTTTTTCGCGTTTCTGCAGCATTGTTTGATGTGTGACATCACTAACAGATATAGAGTTGTTCTGTCACGTAGAACAGCCGCCTAATAAATTATAAGAAATGAAATAACAAATAATCATATAGGCTACAGCTGTCGCCTATTTTGCCCCTTCCTGTTTCATGTTCGCGCAAGGTTACTATTGGTTTTTAATGTTCACGTCACTATTTGCATGAGCCACGACTGAAAAGACTTCCGATAATATCAAACATGTTTGATATTGTCGTAACGGCAAAACTAGAAAAAGACTGCCTCCGACGGACTTAAAACCGCTAAGATTGGCACCTTACACTAAACGATTTAGATGACGGGAGCGCGCTGCGATTCAAGTACAACTCCAAAGATTTCCGCCCGATTTTGGAAATTTAGTCGCCGACTGTTAAAACAGGCCAAAATCGTGCAATGTAAGCCAGCCTTAAGATGAACCTAATCCAAAGAGGCTTCACCTGCTACAGTACTCTAGGCGTTTCCAAAGTCTGCGTTGTAACAGTCCAGTTTACATTAATGCATATGTGCACCCCACTCGCAGGCCACATGGGCTGGAGGGTTACATCTAGAGATGCACGATATATCGGCGGCCGATATATTATTGGCCGATAAGTGACATTTTAAAAATATTATTATCGGTCCGATAACAGAATTTCGGCCGATAATTTGCGCCGATTTTTTAGAGCCCTAATTTCCCAACTACATAAGGCCCGTCTGGCAGCATGCTACTTGAACTTGGTTGGCTACTTCTTCCTGAAAATAATGCCAGCTGTGTGGATGTATTTCACCATTCTAAGAAGATCTGCGTTTAATCTATGCAGCCCAAAATCCTCTCCTGAACGATCTTCATTTTAACCTAAGCTCAGCCTACTCAGAATTGTTTTGCTGGTGTGTTATGTCTGCACGTACTGCCGCGCTAGTCGGGGAGCCAAACAACGTTTTTGGTGGAACAAATCCGTAGATAAGTAGTTCTAAGTGATATATTTGCATTTCGTTCGGTTGGGTTTTGTAATATTACCGCTGCAGCACTGCAGGTTGTGCGCAACAGAAGGTACTTTCACTGGACAGCACTCCGCTAATTTGGCCGTCTTTATTTGCGGTTCGGCTGGAGGTGGCACATTGGGAATCAATTAGCCTACAACAACATAGAGTCCGAGGAGTTGCAGCTTTATTTAACTCATTCACTGCCATTGACGTCTTTAAACGTCAATTTAGACACATACGTTCACTGCCATTGACGTCTATAGACGTCAATTGCCTTTTTCAATGGGGAGGGCTCCTGGATGAGCTTGGGAACGATCTGGCAGAGTTTCAGGCTTGTAAACAGACTGTACTAGCGATCCGAACCGCTAGATGGCAGCAGTGCCATTTGGATGATTAGTATCTGCCTGCAAAGTGCACATACAGACACATGCAACCAGCATGCAACAAGCTAACACTGAAGATCGACCACAGTGGATCTAGTTTGCACGCGATGCAGGGAATAAATATGCTTACTTCTTACATCAAGGATGGAAAACACGTGAACGGTATGATCCATTTACATTGGATATTGCTATATAGACTAACAACAACTTTGCTAGTGCTAGCTTGCTAAGTCTACCGTCCTGTTCAGAGTCTATAGCGACCATCAGAGTCCCTAGCAACCTTGACGAGACTGACGAGATAACAGTGCAATCGTGGTTGACATACTACTGAAACGCTAACGTTAAAAAGTTGATTTTCAGAAAAAGATTGTTTTCTCCACTTTTTGGTCAAAAACAGGTGTTTTTAGCTTAACTAACCCATGTTCTACTGGCGATTGCTAAAGAACGGAAAACGATAGAAACAAACCGTTTTTTCCTGGTGAAAGAAGAGAGTCTACTCTTTCATTTGGTACCTTCGATGTTTACATAGTCATAAAGCTCACCGTTCGGTGGATCTTGGAAAAACAGTCAAAATGCTGTAAAACGTCTGGCAGTATGGAGCACTCTGCATTGAAAATCGCTGGCAGCCAATGAGTTAATTAACCGCTGCTAAAACTATACATAAGTTTCCCACGAAACTGATTTGGTCGCTAGATTTTTCACAACTTCTAGCCATATATCTGCGTTTGTTCACTCATGAGAACGATTCATGCACCGTCCCTTGCCACTCACTCACTCGCACCTCAATGACGTCATGTTCACTTAAAGGAGCCACGCTGCTTTACCACTGAGGACTATTATGAGTTATGTCAGTCATTGGTGGTATACAATTACTGCAATTAAATTATGCATTAAATGTTCATTTTTATTTTTGAATTTTGAATCTATTTTATTTTTGAATTTTGAATTTATTTTTTAATATTTTTTCTCCAACAGTAATATCGGTTATCGTATCGGTATCGGCCACAACAAGCCGATAAATATCGGTTATCGTTATCGGCCCTAAAATTCCATATCGGTGCATCTCTAGTTACATCTTCTCGGATATATTAAAGTAGACTAGCCTACATCACATGCCTACTACCACACTATCTATAAGAGAGATGGAATGCGTCTTGCATGAGTTAATATACGAATGGCCTGAGAAAATAGGCCTAGGCTTTATTGATAATCACCCTGTTTTATCAGTTAGTTTGAGTTTTTTGGCAGACGTAAGGAGCCGCGACCGCACAGCCCAGGCTGCAGAAGTGCCGCAAGGGCGCAGCAAATTATCTTCAGAAACAATATATAAGCTCACGATATTCACACCGGCCCAAAACGTTAACGGCCCACCGGGAATCCTCCCGAATCTCCCGATTAGCCACCCGGACCTGCACACACACACACACACACACACACACGATACATACGTAGCCTAATTGCACCTCTAGGGGGAACACAGGGCGCTGTGTGACTTGTGCGCTTATAAAGGGGTGGGTGATCGATTTGCCTGGCATCGATTGATTCAGTTTCAGCACCATCGTGGTGAACAGCTCTCATTAAGAGCTTCTTAAGAAGCTTCTTTGGCTTGATCTTAAGGTTCTCCTAAGAAGGCTGTTGAGAACGCGTTTGGGAAACACCTGTATCTTAACGCTCCTTCTTAGCGATTCCTTCTTTGGAGCCTTCTTAAGTCCTTAAGAAAGATCGCATTTGGTAAACGCGGCCCTTGTCATTTTATTGATGACAGTTGGGATCTCGTCTCCTTCAATTTGACAACATGTTTTCAAGGCTTCAAGGTTTTATTGAATGTTGCCTCTGACTTAAAATGCATTACTTTGCACTTGTACAGAAGAAATTCATGTCTTATTTCATTCAGATATGTAAATCAACATGTATATAGCTATTAGTCAACTAGTGGGGAGATAATCGATAATCGAATCGAATCGAAATCGAATCGAACTGAAAAAATGAATCGTTAGATTAATCGATGCATCGAAAAAATAATCGCTAGATTAATCGTTTAAAAAATAATAGTTTATCCCAGCCCTACTCATGACGTGAGAGATTCAAATGTTCGATTTCGTTTATGACATCCACACCATATACAGTAAAAGATAACACAAGCGAAGCACGCCTACATTCCGTGTTTTGCAGCTGAAATGAGTCATAGCTAATTTGCATAAAGTTAAACTGTTTTTAACTTTTTTTGGTGGCTCTGGTCGCCCAAGTTTTGACGCTGGTCGCTGTAGTCGTTTTGGTCACTGTAGTTGCTCGTCCCCATTCAAAGTCAATTACTCCCGGCCATTTTGCAGCTTTGGTCGTTCTTGGTCTGAAGCAACAGTAAGAATGAAAGTTATACTGTATTTATTGCACACAAAATTCCGCGATGTCTCCCATGAGTCACGTCAGGCAAACTGCAGCAGGACTGTCCGGGACCTGCTGCATCTAACTTTCGCCCCTCCTGGTAAGACTCTCAAGCTCACATTGATGTATGAGGCCAGCCTACGTCAGTCGCAGCTCATCCTGAATGAGCCTCACAGTATGTGTCCATTATGCAGCGCGTAGACGCCTAGACCCTCTTTTCGTCGCCGCTTGTGGGCGTGTAGTAGGCTAAAGTAGTTTATTAAATCGAAATACACAATGCCAGCAAACGTAGGCAACTAACGTGGAGGTAGCCTACTTAACACTTGGAGGTCCGGGGCCTTTTCAGACAGTAGCTGCGTTTCCATTGACCATTAAATTGTGCAAATTAAGAGTTGCGAAAAGAAATGTGCTAATAAAATAAAATGTGCTCGATAAAAAGTTTTTGCGCTCGGGTGAGGTGGTATTTCGCGCGTATCGAAATTTGTATGTTTCGCAAAACTGCAATGGAAACACTTTTTTCGCATCTGACGAGTCACGTGATCCAACAACCGGATGTTAGGAGGAATGAAACCGACGAAGAAGACTGTCGACAGGAAGTGGCACCGGGAGAATAATGTAAAAAAAATCATTTTTTTTTTCATTAAAAGTGGCTCGTGTCATTCTAAAATGTTGAATCCACAGCTCCTCTGTGAACTCGCCGACAACACTTTCTCAAAAACGCTGCATACGCAACCGCTCAACTAGTTTTGTTTACCCATAGCAACAACGTTGCTATGCTTTGCCGGTTTAACGTGATGAGAACGGTGCTGAAAGAAATCTAGATTCTAGTTCTAGAAACTAATCAACTGGGCTGATCTACGAAATATCCCACTGACATGGCTGTGACATGATTTAAGCATAGGCCTACAACAAACTCCTGTGAAATGTCATTTTTAATTTTATGTTTCTGCCCCACCAAAACGTAGGCTGCCTCCTCCGCTGATAGCTTATAGCCTAATGACTGATAATCAGCGTTAGTGCCGTGGTGGCAATTTGAATGCATTTACTGTAAATCTGGGTTATGTTGATAACCACCATGTCTCCTAATGACTTACAGCACGCGAGAATACACGAGATTTTAATTTAGTTAGCCGAATGTAATGGAAACACCGCAATTGCGAACATTGTGATTTTCGACATTAAGACAATATCGACAAAGTTTTTGCGCATATTTGTAATGGAAACGCAGCTACTTTGAGGAAGTCAGCTATACCTTGAGATTTTTAAGTTTTTCATTTAACTAAAAACAGTGGCTACGTAAAAAAGAAGTGGCACATATGGTTATATTCTAGAGGTCCTCCACAATAATTATGTGCGAGTAAAGTGGATGTAATGAAATAACTTTTTATTATAATTCTGTTTAAACACAACTATTTTAAAAAAATATTTTCAAAGGTCAGAGGTCAAAGATAACAACAGTAGATCAAGGTTATTAGTGTTGACCACCTGTGGTGCAAGTTAATAATTGTTTCCCTCTGCATATAAACACAATGTGGAAGCAAAATACTGGAGATCAAACTGTTTTATATTTACACATATATAAAGAGTTACATGTTTTATATTGATATTAATGTAAGATACTTTAATGTACCTGTATGCATGTGGAGTATTGTGTGTAATATCACAAAGTGATTTTTCTCTCAGAATAAAGATTTTAACTTACTTATTGGTTGTGAATACATTTCAATTATACCACCTTAAATTTGGGGTTGTACCCTTAAAGTACAGATTAGTACCTTTTAAGGGTGCTATGCTGTAATGTACATTTTGGTCATTGATGGGTACAGATGGCTAGGGTACCAAACAGTACCTCCATTCAGGGGTGCATTATTGTTCTTCAAAAGGGTACTGCCCCAGCGACAAGCATTTGTACCGACTTAGGTACACACTGGTACTTCCATTTCAGTGCAATGGGGGTGAGGGTTTGAAAATCGTTTCATTAGATTATTTCCTCAATTATGTGATGGTAATACAACATTTAAATACACATAGTATTGGATAGGCGAACATTACATTTTATTATGTTTAGCCTATTATTATTTAATTATCAGCTCCTGCAACAGGCAGTCTGCGGTTTTACTCGAGTGCAGTCTGTTTGTACATACTGTACCTTGTACCGTGCATGTTGTGAATAAAACAAGTAAGTGTTTCTGAAATCTTACGTGAAATCTTACCTCTGGCCCTCAGTTCCAAGGAAGAACCAAGGGGAAATATCACGTTACCTCTGGCCCTCAGTTCCAAGGAAGAACCAAGGGGAAATATCACGTTACCCTTTAGGCAGTTTCCCTGTAGGTGTGCTCTTGTGTGCAGGTGTACCTGTGCTTTAAAAGGAGGCCACACATCCCCTCTTTGCAGAAATTTGTCTTAGAGTGCTGTTTTGTGAGAAAGCTGTAGTCCTGCTGACACTGCTGTTCAGACTACTTTGGTAAGCATTAGTATATACCCTTTCAGCAGCAATCAAATTACCATTATTTTATTTGACAGCAACCTTTACTTCATTAATCATTTCCATTACTTTTCAGAATAACCATGGTGCACTACACAGTGTTTGTAAAGACAGGAGATTGGCTTCATGCTGGCACAACAAACTATATCTCCATCCAATTACAAGGTCCCGAGGATGAGAGTAATGAAAAATGCCTAGACAAGACCTTTCACTCTGGCTTTCATGTTGGATCAGTAAGTACACTCAATTTATAGAAACAGCTTCACTGTATGGTTGCCAGTATGTGTTGGTGAACTGAAAGGGGAGATAAAAAATTATACATGTCACGACCATTGTCCATTTCTTAAAAAAGCACTAAATACATTTGCATGAAAATGAGAGAAGTAAGGCTTATGCGCCTGAATTGGCAGTGCTGCATTGTGTACATTGTGGATTTCCTATATTATTTGGGGAAAAAAATAATTTATTAGAAGCTAAAGAACACATCTTAACCAGGAGTGCCAATAATTATGGAGGGCGCTGTATGTATAGACCCCAAAGCCATTTGCTTTGAGAATAACGGCTGGCTGATGAAGTTATTGGCTGGCTAGCCGGCTCAGCCAAAAACTAAATGCTGCAGCCGCCAAAGTTAATTTTCATGGCTGATAATGGCTTAAGTTGCCACTTCATGTCTACAGATGTTGTACTAGATCTCAACATACAATGTTATTGTTTTATTTTGGACAAAGTTCTGCACATTTCACTTCAATGTAGACTGCATGCGTTGTGAACAGCGCAGCAATCTCTGGAAACGGTGGAAGTCGCAGTAGCCTAATATCGCGTTCAATGCTGTAAATCTGTCTGTTCCAGAATATTTGGTTCATATCATCAATCTTTGGTTTTGGTGTTTGTGCAACCGGGCCCTGAAGATTAAACAAAAGTCTGAGTAGCCCTACGTAGGAATTAGGAAAGTAGGCTATATGTAAAGTGAGATCAAAATTAGGCTACCTTGTTTGCTTCTTTCCCCCATGTCATCTCATCGCGGAGAACGTGCACTTTTAATTGGTCGTCAACTCACTGTGAGTCCTGTGTATCGTAGCAACGAGCACAATACTGATGTGGTGAATCCAGTGGGAAAATCTCATGTAGGCCTAGTTTCTAGGCTATCGTTCGCGTGTGTCTCTATGATATAATTATTTTTAGATGCAAAAAGTCTAACCGGCTTAGCCAAAGTTTGTCAGATGGCGGCTCAATTTGGCCTAGAAAATTATTGGCTGGCAATTTTTTTTTTTCGTTAATGGTAAACAGTAGCCGTTAGCTACCGTTGCGCCCAGGGCCAGCCCTGTATCGGGGGTTCGGGGGTTTTACCCCCTAGAAAATGTATTAAATACTGTTATGTAAATGCATAAATTCTGCGCACTTTCAGTCAGAGATTAGGGCCAGCACTATGCCTAAAACACATGTATGTCTCCAAAACATTCCTCACCTGTTTTCCAGACATGCATGAAAACAATTAAAACTCACAGCCATAGGTTATTTAGAATGATGACTGTAACCGTAGGCCTCTGAAGATTTGGAATAATTCATTTGAAATGTAATATGCTAAAGAATTCTGATGTTTTCTAATTTTATTTGATGTCAGGATATCATTTGGTGTAACTTTAGCTAATGTGATTACACTGTAGGCCCTAGGTGACATATGTTATTTAATCAGGTGCATGTCACTTTAAGACGTTTTTGAATATGATGCAAGGCATGAGATGTTAGGAGTTCCACGGTTTTTCTGCCCGTGTTGGTCGTGTCAATTGTATGAGTATGAACTGTGCTGTTTGTTACAATAAACATTCAAGAACATTAACTGGAAGACAATACTTTTTATAAGAACACGCTTCAGCCATAGGACTCCTATTAGATACGTTTCGTTTATTGGAACCGGACCTACAATGACTTTCTCTTCAGCATTGTAGTAACATATAGCTAAACGTTAAAACGAGGCAGATAATTATGACATTGCAACAATGTTTACCAATGTAACGTTGCAAAGATTACGCAGACTGTTACGATAACTGACACACGCTCACACACACATTAGCCTGTCGAAATCATACGCCGGACGCGTCTTTCTACATGGGTTTAGTTATTGGGCTATAATTAATGAGACCACACTTTTGTTACAATTGAAGACGCTAGCTCCGCTTTGCAGGCTACTTTGTAATGATTTTCTGTTTCCAGCGTTTCTTATTTTTTTCATCAATGTTGTTAAAAGAAAGAAAGATGCTTTAGGGCGCCCTCCAACCAATTGGCGCCCTAGGCGGTCGCCTTGGTGGCCTGTAGGAAGAACCGGCCCTGGTTGCGCCACTTGACGTTTCACAGTAGTTTACATATAAATGTATTATAAATAGGTCTCTGACGAGACGTAACTCAGTCAGTCCAGCAAATATGTAAGAAAATGCTTAGCCTATAGCCTACATTTAGAAATATAGAAGATATGCAACTTAAAAGATATACAACTATGAATGTACGTATAGGCATACTAAGTAGGCCTAAGCCCAAATAAATGCATGAGAACAGTTTGCCCACAGATGAATGATTTGGCCGAAACGTATTTAAATTCGACGAGTTTCATCTGGAAAATTAAATAATTCATAAGAATCGCTTGCCAATGTCCTTTGTTAGTTGAGCGCAGATGAATGATTTGGCCGAAACTAATGTAAATAGGCTACGACGAATTTCAGCTGAAAATAATTTTTACACACTTGGGCCTGCCTACAACGTCGCAACGTTTTCAAAACAAACTTGCATTTTACCACTGTAAATCGCCTCCATAGACTATGCCATGCAAATGAAAAATATGCATTAAAATAAATCACATATATAATACATATTGCACATATATAAACTATATGTTTATGGTAAAATATTATTCTCATGCCTGACTGACAGGAAACTCCCTTGCGACATCTGCTGTGAGAAAAGAGAAGAGCAGTCTGAAAAAAACATGGTGGAACGAGACTATAGTAGTATTGTCACATAAAGCCTACCTTACATTGACAGACTTTGCAAAGATTTGGAAAAGATTTTTGAAAGACTACAGTCTCAGACCCTCTCACATCTAAAGACAATTCATCCAGTTTCTAGTCACAGTCTAGTCACATGCCAGTCTCAGATTAGGATTTTGCAAAGACTGTGGGTCACTGTTTACAAGACTGCTACAAGATTCCTTCAAATTATTTCCATTGTGCACTACATATCAACACGAACTCATATACGATAAACTACTCATATGCAGCGTTTCTGCAGCATTGTTTGATGTGTGACATCACTAACAGATATAGAGTTGTTCTGTGACGTAGAATAGCCGACTAATAAATTATAAGAAATGAAATGACAAATAATCATATAGGCTACAGCTGTCGCCTATTTTGCCCCTTCCTGTTTCGTGTTCGAGCGAGGTCACTATTGGTTTTTAATGTTCACGTCACTATTTGAATGAGCCACGACTGAAAAGACTTTCGATAATATCAAACATGTTTGATATTGTCGTAACGGCAAAACTAGAAAAAGACTGACTCCGACGGAATTTGGAAATTTAGTCGCCGACTGCTAAAACAGACCAAAATCGTGCAATGTAAGCCAGCCTTAAGAAGAGCAAAATAGCTCTAAACTAGCTTGTACCGGTGTGCTTTTGATCATGTAAAAATACTGGGTGATAAAACACGCGTATTTAGGAAAAGTCGTGAACGTAGGGTCCTGGAATTTAATCGAGTGAAAAGATTACCGCAGCCCGGCAGTTCTAGGTGGTATCCGCCGTTCATTCCGACATACCAGCACTCCGACATTGACGTCCAATTGTCGTAGTGGAGGCATGTCTCCTTATGGGAAAAAGTCCCACCACTCCGACATATTTTTTTTTCATGGTCGCAGTGGCGGTATTTAACTTTTTTTTTCAAACAACGTGCCATTCCGACATGAGGTAATTAATAGGCTATTAATGTTACAGTTATTATTTTCCTGTCACTTCGTCTGTTTTATGACCTAGAAGGTTGTATTTGGCATCTGTGGATAGCTCTAGCTCTCCTCTTTTATCTGACATGCAAGCCATATATTTTTTACCATGGTTTCACGAGTAGCCTAAATCAAACGAAAGTAGCGGTAGCCGAAGCTATATGACATTCTTATTTGTTTGTCACTTCGTCTGTTTTTCTAACACAAAAGGATCGATGTGTTTGGTATCAATGGAAAGCTCTGTTTCTCCTCTTTCATTTGATATGCGTGTCTGTTGCTTGCGATGCCTGGTCCCGGAGTAATCCAAGCGAGAGCAGTGGCTGCGTGGAGCAATATAGACTGTAAATATGATAGGCCTATACTTTGATTTAAATTCATGATTTTATTTTATTTTCATACTTGATCGTACAGACACTGTCTAGTCTCGTTACGGTTCTGCTCTTTCATGCAATATAGGTCTCATCTCGCTATGACTAATAATCGCGGAGCAATGTACAGAGAAAAATGGGTGTGTTTTTTGACGCACTTTGCGTCCGTCGGGCTCATAGGGTCCGTTAAATTGTCTTGGAAAAAAATAGGATTTGTAAATTGTCGGAATGGGGGTACTAAAATGTGTCGGATTGGCAGCATGTCTAAATAGCAGCATGTCGAAATAGAGGCATGTCTAAATGGAAGCATGTCGTAGTGGTGGCATGTCTGAGTGGCAGCATGTAACCGTTCTAGGTATATCTAGGTCAAACCACCATGGCGCTTCTAGTAATACGTCTCAGCGGTCAAATGACCGGCGCTTGGCGCTTCTAGTGTTAAAAAGGTGATTTTCTCCTGGCATGTCGTGACGGGAGAACCATCTCAACTTTGAATGCGGTTATCTTAGCGATAGTTTTTTGCTACACCCTCGATATACATATTGTTAAAAAGCTTAGTTTATGGCTGTTCATGTGAGCACAATAACTCTTTTTTTTTTTTTTTTTTTACCAAAGTGACTGGTTTTGCCTGGCAGGGTCACTTATGCCACATAGCCAAATAGTGCCTTACAATCTTAAAATTACTTTTTATATGTCTTTACAGGAACGAACATTTGATATACGGGTGGAAGAGGACCTGGGGGAGCTCATACTTCTCAAAATCCACTCTGAGACATTTTGGAAGGTTGACAACCAGTGGTTTTGCGATAAGATTGTGATTACAACACCTAAAGGTGATGAGATTTTGTTTCCATGCTACCGCTGGGTGTCCTCTAAAGAGAAGGTTTTTTTAAGACCTGCCAAAGGTAGGCACTAGGAGCAGAAATGTACTGCACACACCAACACACTCACAAACGTGCATACACACAAATACACACACACAATCTGATTATTGCTAAAGTATTCTTTTGAGGATGTTTCCAAAAGTAGTTGTTCTCAAAAACATGCCTAAAATGTTGCACAGTCTTACTTCAGGCTGCATTACCATGAACATATTCAGATTGTTAATTAATGGTGTTTATCACTTCTGTTTTAGCTTTGCTTGTGTTCCAGGACACCAACAAAGTAGCCATAAGACAAAGGCGGAGACAGCTAGAAAATCGACAGGCTGCATTTTGGTTTGTGACCCCCAAAGATTTTCTTCTACAGACTGTTGTCGGAACATTCCCTCTATATTATATCCGAGTTATTTTTCGCTAAACTTGGTACAAATGATCTTCAGACTAAAGCCTACCTTACACTGACAAGATTTTGGAAAGATTCTTGAAAGATTGTAGTCTTTTGAAAGCTTAAAATGCTTGAATGATGGGCATTAGTTCAAAGACTACAATCTTTCAAGAATCTTTCCTAAATCTTGTCAGTGTAAGGTATGCTTAAGACTGACAAAAAATACCAGTTGACGTTTCGATATTCATAAGCGTTGACTCAATACAGCCAATCAAATTTGACTTTGAACAGGAAGTGAGCTTGTATCTCAGCAATGCTTTGATGTATGTAGTCCAAACTTGGTTTGGGGACTTGTTAACTGATTGTGATGACGCACTAGGAAATTGGCATTACACTGTGATACAGGAATTGAGCTCATATCTCAGCAACACTTTGATGTACGAAGTTCAAACTGCAGCGGCTGCACCGTAGGTGCAAGGCTCTATTCTCTTTGCTCAGATTATTATTATTATTATTGTTATAGTTTTTTCCGTCTTACCAGTCCCACGGCCTTTTTTCACCAACTTGGCATGCTCTAAAAGTCTTGTATTTTAGCAGCCATATGTTGAATTGCACTTGATACTCAGAGATAGAGGTTTGGCCTAGCGTGTGGCTCAGGGACTCTAAAGCGCCACCTGTTATTGCTATCGCTAGTCAGAGACAGAGCTCAGGCCTAGGGTGTAGCTTAGGGATTCTATAGCGCCACCTAGTGCATAGTTTGTTGAGTTTGACACATACATTCACGAAAATGAACCAAATTTGGTGGGCATGTGTGTTGCTCATGCACATGCCCACCAACACACACAAGTTGTTTTGTTAGATTCCGAAATGTCACAGGTCCGCACTGCAGGTGCTCGGGCCCGCCATCCCCGCTTGCGGCTGTATTGTTTGTTTAGTATTGCACTTCTCAACCAGAAGGGGACCCCCAGAGCAAATCTTGTTAAGGCTGCCTTTAAAATCAGTCAAATTGATTATGAATGTCTGGATATTCCTCCCACAGGTGGCGTGTGTACGCTGAGGGCATACCCCACATTATCAACTATGAATCTTCCATGTCTCTGCCTGCTGAACTCCAGTTCTCGTTCACAAAGGAAGTTGAGTTTCTCTACACAGCAGCAAAGCAGTAAGTACATAAGTAAAATATAATCAAGCAACTACTGTGCTATAATTGCACTTCTATGCTATGGAGAAGGTCTCGGCACACAAATAAAATATTTACCTTTTTTCAACTTATTTTCACCTTAATTCTTAGTAATGGACTGTCTACCAATTCTTTGTGTTTAGGTTAGCTATTCTGAAGCTAACAGGATATGCTAATTCCAGAGCTTCGTGGAGAAGCTTGGAGGACATGAAAGTAATCTTTTGCGGAGTCAAAAATACAACCTTGGGTACTCATCTTTAAAAAGAGCTTCAATGAGCTGTACAGAATTTCTGTAGTAAAAACACACGTTTCTGACCTGTATAAAAGATCATATGTTGTTCTGACTTCCTGATTGCCATCCTTTACAGAATATGTACAGAAGCACTGGGCAAAGGACGACTTCTTTGGCTACCAGTTCCTGAATGGTCTCAACCCCATGATGATCCAACGCTGCTTAGAATTGCCCAAGAAGTTCCTCGTCACAGAGGAGATGGTCAAAGGTCTTCTAGGAGAAAGCACCTTGGAGGCAGAAATAACAGTAGGCATTAGTTATTTAACAGTCTAGCAGTAGAAGCCATCAATGGATTCACTTTTACACATTCAATTAACAGATGCTGCTGTCCACTTAAAATACAGTATAGATATACATTTCCTGATTTAATGTGTGTTACTTTCCAATCTGCCAATGCAAGTATCATTACCTACGTACTGATTATGCAAATGCCTGTACATTGCAAACACTTCCAATATTCTTCACAAATCTTAAAATGTCTCTGAGACATACAGTACCCTCCAGAATTATTGGCACCCTTGGTAAAAGTTGACTAAAAATAGGTCTAAAAAATAATCTTTAGGTGATTTATTGTACTCCCACAATGAAAACAACGAGGAAAAATACACCCTGCAAGGGAAGCAAATTTATTCTGAGAAAAAGGAAAATCTCATAAAGAAATAAATGTTTTTAATAAAAACACGTCACTCACAATTATTGGCACCCCTACTTGTAATACCTTCTTAAACCTCCCTTTGTCAATAAAACAGCATATAATATTCTTCTCTGACACCCCATTAAGATTGAGAATACAAAGTAAGGGATTTAAGACCATTCATCTTTACAAAACCTCCCCAGATTGTCCAGATTGCTAGGTCCACACTTGTGCATTCTTCTCGTTGACTCATCCCACTGTTTTTCTATGGAGTTTAGATCAGGGGACTGCTATGGCAATGTCTGAAGCTTTTGTGTTCAGTAAACCATATTTGTTTTGATCTGTGCATTTGTTTTGGTTCATTGACCTGATGAATGATCCAATCATGACCAACTTTTAGGGCCTTGGCAGAGATTGTTTGATTTCCTTTGAAAATGTTCAGGTTTTTCTTGGTGTTCATGATGCCATGCACCTTAATTAGGTTCCCAAGGCCTTTGGGAATTAAAACAGCCCCACAATAGCACAGCCCCTCCACCATAATTCTGATTAGGCATGGGGTTCTTTTTAGTATAGTCATTCTTCTATGTACGCCAAAGACACCTTAAGTGTTTTTAGCAAAAGAGCATAATTTTATTTTCATCTGACAATAGACCACACTCCCAGACATGTCATGGTACCATTCAGTAACTCCTGCCATTTACATTGTTCATTAAATGACTCTACTAGCTTTAACCTGACATGCTGTCTAAATAATCTATTAGCAGTGAGGTCACTTTTGAAGATTTTTGGGGGGGACTTGGTGACCCCAAGATGATAGCTTTGTCTGTAACTCTCAACAGTGGTTCTTAAGGATTTTTTTGCCTATCATACCATCCTCTATACTGTGCGTGGGAGCAAAATAGCCATGGGTCTTTGTCCAAGCATGTTTGCCACATTTCCAGATGATTAGAACCTTTTAGTCATCATTTTAACTGAAAATATAGGCATTTTCAACAAAATACCTAGTTTCCATAGACATTACTTACAAATGTCAACACAATTTCTTTTTATTTCAATTTAGTGTATTCTCTTGTCTCTCCAATGTTGAAAAATGACTAGAGGATTTAGCCTCTGAGTGACTTCATTTTCATACCATAGTGAAAAAGAACGTCATGAACTACTTCTGAAAGTTCACAGACACTCTGATTTACTTTAAAATGTTGCATTTACATAGGAAAATGTTCCTGTTAAATGTTGTACATAATATGTTTCAGGGGTGCCAATAATTGTGAGCAAGCTGTTTTTGTTAAAAATAATTATTTCTTTATGAGATTTTCCTTTTTCTCAGAATAAATTTGCTTGCCTTGCAGGGTATATTTTTCCTCATTGTTTTCATTGTGGGAGTACAATAAATCACCTAAAGATTATTTTTTATACCTATTTTTAGTCAACTTTTACCAAGGGTGCCAATAATTCTGGAGGGTACTGTATATAATATCAAAAAATAGTGTGATGTGCTTAAAAAGGAGGTCAAAGGTAAAAATAATATGCACTCTTTCTAAAGTGTATCTCAATTTGGGAGGTACTGTATCCAGGAATAGGAACCCTTTTGCTGCGTTTTTATGCCACTGACTCAAATTTAAGATTTAATATTGATTGTGTTGTAAAATTGTGAACTGTAATATAGTACTATATTTTTATAATTTACACAGGAATACAAAGGCAATGGTTAGGAGTATGTTGGTTTGTTTTTGAGAGTTCCAATTGCCGTCAAATTTGGAATTATTTAGCCAACAGATAGCCTATACAGTAAAAGTTTCTACATAATCACTTTTTTTTCAAAACATGCAGCATGGATTTTACACTCAAAATGAGTGTATGAAATATGAAAATTGTATGCAAATGAATACAAATCAATATAAATAAATAATTGATAATCATTTCAGACACATATGTTTAGTCCATCTAGGCTTCAAGGAAAGATAAATACAGTGATCCCTCAATTATCACGGGGGTTACGTTCCAAAAATAACCTGTGTAAGTGAAATCCGCGAAGTAGCAGCTTTATTTTTTTACAATTATTATAGATGTTTTAAGGCTGTAAAACCCCTCACTACAAACTTTATACACTTTTCTCAGGCAGGTATTAACATTTGCTCACATTTTCTCTTGATTAAACACTCTCAAAGTTGAAACCTTCATAGAAAATAAGTACAGGCTACAGTATTGCGTGGAATTTAATAAGCTGTCACTTCATGAAGGGGGGAATTCTCCCATGCGCGTAAGGGTGCGTAAGTCCAAAAAAACGTGCAACTGCGTGCATTTCCCTCTAAGTGAATTCTGCCATCCACTTAAATCGGCCATTTACGCGTGGTAGAGAGAGTTGCGCGTTTTGGGTGGAGCAACTCCAAAATCTGGGCGTTTCTTATATACAACTCTTGCGCGCATTCTGCCATGGCTTAAGCACTTTTCCAGCTTACGCACTCTGGAGGGCTGGAATAAGGTCGAGCCCCACTACAAGGTGAAACAGCATATTGCTCATGTCGGCAGAAGGCCTAATTCTAAATACATGTAGGCAACACAGAATTTACAAATTGACATTACAGTATCAAATGTGTTGCTTATAAGCTGATACAGCTTCATGTTTTCCGCATTACAGTGTCACACGGTGGCATATTTCGCGCCATCACCTTCACTGGCTTCATAGGCTACAATGTTAAATAGCGAAAATCCCGTTATTATCACCCACTTTCAGTATTGGAGCTTACCGATTATGCATCTTCAGCTTTAACTTGACGAGAAGTCATAATCCCATAGCATACTTTGTTAGAATCTGTCCATTTCTTCCCCATTTCACAGAAGTCTTCCATACATTTGCACAGACGTCTGCACTAGTGGAGCAGCATAGTTTATTCTCTCTATGGAGATTGAACTCGTTATGCCAGTGGGGTCTACTGTGTTCGAAGCTGCAGATGTCAGTCTACATATTTCTTACTGTGCATTCACACCGAAACCGTCAAAAGAGTCAAAATCGCTGGTGAAGCTCATAGCCCGACGCTCAACTCAGTTCAGCGCTGAAAGCTTCAAAGCCAAGACGTGAAACATTCGAACCAACCACAAGCAGCAATCCTGCGAGTTTGACATTCTAATTGGTTGACGCCGAACCGTGTCACAGCTAATTACCATGAAGTTAACTGAGGCTCAACTTTGTTTTGACGCCCGTGAAGCTCATGAAGCCATGCTCACGCCCGGAACGCTTTTGACGCCGGTAACGCCGACTCTTCATAGAAAATGAATGATTTCCGGCGCTCTTGCCGCTTTTGACGGTCTTGGTGTGAACGCACAGTTAGCATATAGATAAATTGATATTATGCGAGGCAGCTGCCAGCGAAACATTGTAGTCAACCGTGAGTGTTTGAATTACAAATCTACACACCTCAAGCACGTCTTGACTCTTTATAAACAAACGTCAAAGTGTAACCTGCGTTGTGTGGAACCACCGCGGTCCAGGCTACTAGCTTTCATGCCAGCAGCGCTCTTGAAGTGTCGGGGAGTGAGGTTTACTAACGTACCACAGCATAGCTAACCAACTAGCACCCGTTACACTCACCCCCCTAAACCTCACTCCCGATCCGGGTCACGGCACCAATGTAACCTGCGTTGTGTGGAACCACCGCGGTCCAGCCCTGCACACGCCCGGACTCGAACCCGCGAGACAGCAGCACCTCGGATAGGGAGTCGAGCGCGCTAACAATCCAGCTAAAAGACCAGGCTACTAGCTTTCATGCCAGCAGCGCTCTTGAAGCGTCGGGGAGTGAGGTTTACTAACGTACTACAGCATAGCTAACCAGCTAGCACCCGTTACAAAAGCAAAAGTGAAATTTCGTGAAGTAATTTATTTGTTAAGCTATGTGATGACACACCATTTTACTGTAGGCAGTTCTTTATTCAGTTCACCTTGCATACTTTTTCAAAATCGAAGACTGGTTGGTGTTCTTTCTGGATTTAAATGGCATTCAGAAGGTCATTGAGAAAGTCCACGTTCCACGTTTTCATATCAACCTCAATTAAGGAGGTGGTGGATCAGTCTGGTTCTTTTTTAAAATAAATCACGCCTCTTTCATAAGCCCGCCTTGATGTCGAATTTGCGCGGTGTGGGTGTGACAGAAGCGGAGATGGGAGAATCCGCTTAACAGAGAGACGCGCAACAGAAACGCGTAAATAAAAGCTTACGCGTGAAGGGGAGAATTCCCCCCTAAGTTAACAGCCTTCATCACCGCCCGTCCCCGCCCCCTCCACAACACTGCGTGTGCAGAGCTGAACCACAAGCGGTTGCAGTTGAAAATCGCAACATTAAAAATAATCGAAGTTTAGCGATCATACATGATACAAAGATTTCAACGCGCAGCGACAGACAGAGTAGGCCTAGTAGTTCCACTAATCCATTAAAAAAAAAAATACTTGAACTATTTACTGCATGTAGACTAGGGCTATGACTTAATACTTTGTCTAACAGATTGGGAATGTAGGCTATGTTGTGAAAGAGACAATACGATATTAGAAAGGCAAACGAAAGTTAGGTTGCTCTTGACCTAGAACAATAAAGAAAACATAGGCATACTCTGAATACTGATTCAGAAACGTTTTTCTAATAGACGCAGTTAACCGCAATTTGGTTTACACTTGCTTTTAGCAGGCGGAAGTTTTTCAACGCACAATACGTGCATTTGCCATATCAGTTTCAATATCAGCATTCAATGAATTAGTATTTGATATTAAATCGTAGTTACTTATCAGCTTTCTCCACAGACCGGGAGCCTATAGCTTCCAAAAAAGATGGCGGCTATATATTTTAGTTTCTGCAAGTGAAGCCCCACCGCTAGCGCCCCCTCTTGGAAAAATTAGGAAAGTGTTTATAGTTCCATCTACTCAACAAAGATATAGGACTTCCTGCTTTCAATTATGTAAAATGACGATTTTTACATCATTGAAAGCAGGAAGTCCAACATTGAAAACCGTATTTCTCCTGTCTCAAGGCAAACTGAGGGAATGGTGCACGGCCATTCAAAAACATGACTGGTTTTCTAAAGATACAAAGCTTAATGCTAATCGGTGAAGTGTCCCTCTAAGAATAACATGTTTTCACTCAACATTGACGAGGCCACAGACAAAAGCATGGATACTATTCTAAGTGTAGCCTACTTGTCCGATTTTAAAACGAGGATGCAGGCAATGTGAAAACACAGCACCTTGCCAGCAAAAGGTAGGCTACGTCTCAGAGATCCAGAGTGCGACCAAAATTTTAGAGTGTGACTGTAAAATATTATAGGTTGCACTGGTGCACCTGACGCTGGTCGGGTGAAAGTATAAAGTTCTTCCGCAAGGACTATGCGTGCAACTTCACCAAACAGTGTAGAAGTAAACCCCTGTCCTTGACCCGCTTTCTCTCGCTCTCCCTCTCTCTCGTGCGCAGCGCGCTCAATGGACACCCGCTCCTCGACATGAACATTTGATCCAAATAAAACATTCACAACCGTGGAAGCAATGACGCATAGCATTAGCTAAATTATTGTTAAATTCGGTTATCATCTTGTTAGCATGCTACATTGATTAAAACTCTTGCATTCATCATCTCGATACCAATATTTCCGGCCTGTCCCAAGGAGAAAAAGTATTAGCCTACTTTGAAACTTAAACACACGTGGGTAGCAGGGATGGAAATTAACTTTTTTGTCCACCTGCCACTGTGGCAGGTAGATTTTAAAATAGCCACACATAGTTCGAGGACACATGTTTTCATTAAATAACATGAATGTTAAAAAAAACTAAGGAAATATTTCTGGCGTCATAGAAAAGATAAGTGTCTTTCAAGGACAATGTTAACTTCTATGATTTAGGTAGGTTACTGTGCCAGGTACCATGACTCGGAGTTTTGGTATATCTGTTATATATCCAATGTATTTCCTACCTAAACGTATTAACCGGTAGCCTCGTTGTATACAGTCAATGGTTGTATAGGCTATCTAGCTGCCACGTTAACTGGAAGAGTAGGCTTGGCTGACGCAATGATGAGAACCAACTAAAGCGCTCCGTTCCAGAATATTTGTTGTGATCGTCATGTCCATCGATGTTGAGGATATTGATACAAGGTGTTTGTTCTTATCTCTGTGGCGACTGGTAATATCCTGATGAAATAAACAATTTGAAGAAGAGTAGGCCCTAGTTGCTTACCCGCCACAGTGGCGGGTGTGTTGACATATTTCACCCGCCAGCACGCATTTGGCGGGTGGCGGGTGGCTAATTTCCATCCCTGGTGGGTAGACAGTCCAACCAGAGTAGACTATGATGAGCTAGCCAACTATGCTACTTTGTTTACAATATTTTGAGGCTTCAACCAGACAGCTGAATTAAAGAGGTGGAGTTGTTACAGTTGAATAATAGGCTATAATCTGCATAAAGTGCACTGGAATAAATATCAGACATTTCAGTATATAGAACATTTGAAGAATTACACAAATAACAATATAAATATAAAGAAACAAATAATACATATTGTGTTTTTAAAAAGTCAAGCATTTTCTACACCTTGTTGTTTTAAAAAAAATCTTTCACATTATATGAAATGACAGAGAAGACCTGAACAGCCCTACCAGGCCCAGGGTCTCAAGAGATCTGGTGCTCTACACAAATAGGCTTGTATTGGGTTCATCTCATGTCTGAATATGTCAATTTATATCCACATAAGTCATCAGAATCTTTCATTTAATGGACTATTTATCAAAATGTTCTCCCAGGTGAGCACACCTACTGTAGATCCCGCTTGACAATTATGTTGATCAGGGCATATATCGTGGCTAAGGGCCCTCCCAGGGAAACAAAGTTCAGGCTCAGCTTTTTTTTTTTTACTATATCACCCCTGTAGCCATTCTCGGCTCCCATGGCAGGCAGTCTGTGTTTCCCTCACTGCCTTTGTACATACCTCCCCATGTTTTTACGCGCACGTTACGCCTGAAACGGGTGCAAAAACTTTAGTAGGCCTACATCTGGCCCTCAAAGCGCTGCAAAAAAATAAATAATAAGAAAAAAAGCACCAGAAAAAATCTGCGAAACAGCGAGACTGCAAAAAGTGAACCGCAATATAGCGAGGGATCACTGTATATGTTCCTTGAGTTATGCTTAGGTCACCAATAGAAGCAAGATCTAGTAACCCAATTTTTCTCAGAAGAGAAAGAGTTCAATTTGATTTTAAAATGATAATAATAATAAAATGAAAAAAATAATAATGATAATAATAAGCCAAAGAGTCTTTCAAGGCACCCAATTAGTCTAGTTGTTGTTTGCCTTAACTACACCTAATCCATCCAGAAAGGAAACATCTTCCTGTGTGACTACAAGATGCTGGATGGACTTACAGGAAATGCGGTGAACGACAGACAGCAGTATCTCACAGCTCCTCTGGTGCTGCTCCACCTCAACCATCATGGCAAGATGCTGCCCATCGCTATACAGGTAGGCACAGCACACCTGAAAAACACTAAGGTCTTAAAAATGTGAACAGTAAACAAAAGGATGTCAAGTATGTTCACCACAATGGCAAATACTAATTATGCTTTAAACTTGGGGGAAGATATGAGAGTCTTTACATCTTAGTTTCCTTCTTCTCTACTTGGCCAGCCTCAAAGAAAGGAGGCTAAATGAAATGGTAGGCACTGACCATATTATGCACGTTAAGAGTACATACAGGTGTAGTAAGGCAAGGCAAGGCAATTGTATTATTATTGTAGCGCATTTCTTACACCAGCCAGTTCAATGTGCATGGGAACAGTATAACTGAAGAAATAAGCACAGATGACGAGGAGGCATAAATGCTTACCAGCAAATAATAAAAGACATTCAATAAAAGTGCATACCACCAATTAAAAGTGTTTCAATATGCTTCACAGAAGAGCTTAGTCTTACATTTGGACTTAAAAATGGAGATTGAGGGTACTTTTTAAATCTCTTCTGGTAGCTGGTTCCAAAGTCTAGCAGCATAGACACTAAAGGCTGACTCACCATATTTTGTCTTAGCAAAAGGTTGAACCAGAAGATTTTTTTTTTGGGACCTGAGTGATCTGGTTGGAGCATACTGTTTGAACAGGTCAGATATGTAGGATGGTCCAATGCCATTTAGTGCTTTAAAAACAAGAAGTAATGCTTTAAAAATCAATTCTGCAATTAACAGGAAGCCAATTTAGTGACCTAAGGATTGGGGTAATGTGCTCATTTCTTTTTGTTTTGGTTAACACCCTGGCAGCTGCATTTTGTATGGTTTGTAGCTGCTTAATAGTCTTCTTAGGGAGACCAGTTAAAAGAGCATTGCAATAATCTATCCTCCTTGAAATAAAAGCATGGATACGTTTTTCTAGATTACTTTCTGATATCAGGTTCCTTCATTTTGCAATATTCTTCAAATGAAAAAAAATGCTACTTTAGAGACTGATTTCACATGATTGTTAAAATTCAAGTTGTTGTCAATGATGACGCCAAGATTTCTCACAGCATCCTTCGCTTTAAGTCCTTTTTGGTCAAGTATGGTGGTAATCTTAGATCCTCACTTCCAAATATAATTACTTCAGTTTTGTCAGTGTTCCACTGAAGAAAGTTTTGTGACATCCAGTTGTTAACCTGGCCGAGACACTGATAGAGAGAGTCCAGAGGCACAAGATCATTGGGGTTCAGAGAAAGGTAGATTTGAGTGTCATCTGCATAGCTACGATAACACATTGAGTTGTTCCTGACAATCTGGCCGAGTGGGAGCATGTAGAGAACAATAATGGGCCTAAGATGAATCCCTGAGGGACACCACAAGTCAGGGATGCTGGTGTTGAGGAGCAGTTTTTCTATAGCCACAAAGTAACTTCTGTCTTGTAGGTAGGATTTTAGCCAATTTAAGACAACACCTGAAAGTCCAACCCATTGCTCCAGTCGATGCAGTAGTATACAGCGGTCAACTGTATCAAATGCTGCACTGTCAGGTAATACCAGGACAGATGCCTTGCCGGTATCAGTGTTTAGACGGATGTCATCTAAGACTTTAACCAGGGCTGCGATTAGCACGAAAACAAGATTGATAGTCATCAAAAGACTTATTGGATGATAAAAAAAAAGCAGTTAGTTGGTTAAAAACGATTTTTTCAATGATCTTCTCAATAAAAGGTAGATTGGATATTGGTCTGCAGTTGCGTAATACTGATGGATCCAGGTTATTCTTTTTAAGCAGGGGCTTTACAACTGCTGTTTTTAGGGATCTAGAAAATGTGCCAGTTTGTAGCGATGTATTTACAATCTGAAGCACATCAGATGCTATGAGGTGAAGGACTGATTTGAAAAAGCTAGTGGGCAAAGTGTCCAGTAGTAGTTCTGTATTTATGTAATATACTGTAGTATGTAATTTCTCCACAGCTAAGACAAACCCCTGGAGATGGGAACCCCATCTTCCTGCCCACCGACCACAAGAATGACTGGCTGCTGGCTAAGATCTTTGTGAGAGCCGCAGAGTTCAGCGTGCAAGAGGTCGACTTCCACCTGCTGAGAACTCACCTGCTGGCTGAGGTGTTCACCGTTGCGATGTTGCGGCACCTCCCCTCCATACACCCCCTTTTCAAGGTATGGAATCTGACAAGGATGACTTGGTTTGGACCTGGACTACAATTAAAATAAACAATAGCCCCATTTATACTGCGGGCCAAACCTGGTGCTTGAACTCAGTTCTTAGGCCAAGACGGGTTAAATTAGCCTTGTTTATACTGTTGGTCATCACCAGCCCATGAAATGTTGCCAAGCTATTTTAATGAGATGTTATGGAACATCAATGTGCCATGTCATGACTAGCCGTTTTTTCTTTCATTGTAGCTCCTCTTTCCCCACATTCGTTACACACTCCAAATCAATATCATGGCACGAAAGCAGCTGATTTCGGAGGATGGAGTCTTTTCATTGGTAAACATACAACGCAGTAAAAAAACATATATAGTGTGTCTTCATAGTTTGTAGATATGTACCACGTATTTTCACCCTCACTGTGGACAGTTTTGTCTTTTTAATCACACATTTAGTTGTTTAATGCCATTTATTTTGTGGCATCACTATATTATTTGACTTAATTACTGATTATGATGTGCAATCCTAGCATACAGGCATTGGTGGAGACCCCTTGGGTAAGTTGCTGAGGCGTGCAACAGCCTCCCTGACTTACAGCTCCCTCTGTCTGCCGGAGAACATCTCAGAGAGAGGCCTGGACGATGTTCCCAACTTCTACTACAGAGATGATGGCATAAAACTGTGGGACATCATCTGCAAGTATGTGTAATGTTTGCCAGCTAGTAGCTGTGCATTACGTACATTGTGTAAACCCTCCCTCCTGACACCTTCAAAGTGGTTAATGCAACGTGTGATCTGGATAGGAATGAGGTTTAGGGAGGTGAGTGTAAACAACAACAGCACATTGCATTTATATAGTGCTTTTCACAACACTCGAAACGCTTCACAATAAAGGGGGAACCTCACTAACTGCCAAGTCAAGTCAAGTCAAGTCAAATTTATTTATATAGTAGCCTGGCAAGCCAAACTATACAGAAATGTATAGTCTGGGGTCGGACCATTGACAGAGCTGAAGCATGTGGGATGAACAGTTGTCTTTCAAACTGCCTCTGCAAGTAATAGGCCAGCATTTGTGACCAATTGTAGCCGGTCAGCAAAACGGCAAATACATCCTTCTTTAAAATTAATGACTTGAGTGCTTCTTTCTGCTCAACCTGGATGATGCACTGCAGTTCTGTTTCACTCAAGAAAGGCTGCCAGACGGCTAGCCCAAAGGGCTGGAATATAATCCGCGCATGCGCGAGAATTCTGAGGAAGATTTATACCAAAACATTACCCATGTGAGTGTGTCGCGTCACCAGTGTTGTGCACGTTGTAAGTAGGCAAAATATACGACAATATATTTCCCACTTTTATACGTGTTCTGTCTACGTCCGGCGCTTCGATGAGGTTGAATTGGACTGTAAAAATATCTGAGAAGTTAGATGGCAATTGTATTAGGAATTCACCAAGTAAATCTGACTCCATAAGACATATTGTACCTCTAATACATTACCAAATACCTAGTTTGTTTAACTATGGTAGAGAATGGAATGGCACACTAAACTTTTAGAGATATGCAAACTGAGCGAGGAGAATTAACCATTTATTAGGCCTTCAGCCTTAGGTAAAAGTAAAGTATCAGTAATTATCCTTGAACAAAGGAACAAAGGAGAAAATGAACTTAACCTCAAAACAAACAATAAACTTAGACTTAAACTTTAACAAGTTACCAAGTTACAATGCTACATACACCAGATAAAACAATATATCAAATAATGAAAATAACAAACCCCATAAAGAAATCAAAAGATAGATAGATAGATAGAGAGGGAGAGAGAGAGAGAAAAGGCAGGGAGAGAGAGAGCAAGAGAGGGGCAGAGAGGTCAGTGTGACCTCTTGCCTAGACCAGAGCAGAGCAGGAAGAGAAGAGCGAGAGGGACCAGAGATCAGAGTGACCTCTTGCCCACAGCCGAGATAGAGAGAAGACAAGAGAGCCAAAGGTGAGAAACATCTCAACTTTAACTGTCATGCAGGTCACCCCAAACTCTGGGTGTGGTGTGGGTGGTGGGTGTGTCCACCACCTGAAGTTCTCCCGTGCAGTTCTTACTCTCAGGCATGCAAACTCCTCACCTTTCGGCGAAATCCGCCGTTTTGAATCAAAAATAGGTGACTTACATGGTTCGTGCAGATCCGATGAGAAAATATTTAGGGGGGGGGGGGGGGGGGGGGGGGGTGTCAAGGTGAATTTAATTTACAACTAAGTTTAGAAATCATGCGCAGACGCTAACGCATCTTGAGGTGTTTCTAGAGCCGCATTTAAAACGTGTCTGATCAGCAAGGGATGCGTGAATGTAGCCCCTATGCGTTTAATAAACATTAGTGGAAACAAAGACGCAACGCGAACAAAACGCGTACGCCAAGCCTCTGTTGTGAGCGCAGATAGATGCGTCTGAGATGTCAGGTGGAATATGATTCTGGCGAGAAGAGATGCCGAGGGATTTCACAGGTGGGCTAGTTAAAACTTTAAACTTCTTTTAGAAAAAGACGCTGAGATTAGTGTAGCAACGTAGCTAGGTTGTTTTCTTCTCATAATGAAAGTTAGCGAAATTAGACAAACATGTAGGCCTATAGACATGACGAGTTCTTTTGATGAAGAATGCGTGCAGTTTGAACCACCTAGACCGGCAAAAGGTGAAGCAAATAGGCAAACTTTATCAGTATATCAAAGGCTAATGTGACAGTTGAATTAAATGCTCATAAACTGGGCTGGTTCGTTTTGTCCAGAGACGTAGTTGATTGACATGATAATGCTGTCTTTAAGAAAAGTGGGCCCTGTTGCTCGAAGCACACTGCGCATAGACCTTACGCAAAGCCTACGCAAAATAACTCAAATGATTCGCTATAGTAACGTAGCCAAAAAAAAGTTGCGACTGCTTCAGACCGCACGTAACGCACGTAACCGTGTGACTTGCAACACGTTTCAGTTACACCCGGGCCGGATCATTACGAGTTCGTAAGCCAAGCGTAAATTAAATTTACATTTGATTGTCGAGTTACAGGAGGACCCTGATCAGTAGCCTAGTCTGTGCCTACAGGTAGCCTACAGTTTTAACATGTAATATGAATTCAGTTCACATAACTTTATTGGTTGGTTAAACACACTAGCACAATAGCCTAAAAAGCACAATCTGTAGTAGCCTAGGCTGCATATTAAAACGTTTTAAAACTATTTGAAAAATTAAAGCATATCTACCCTATTTTATATAATAATATTAGTTTGAAATAGTGTGTGTCTCAAGCAAGATTATTGATGACCTGGTTTGGTCCAACAAATATTCAGACTTTTCCTTATCCTGATCCTGGAGTTTAAGTGTCCATTAGGCCTATGAAATCATCAGAAATGTGTAATAAGTACATAAGCACAGAGAAAGAGAGAGATAGTGAGAAAGAAAGAAAGAAAGAAAGCGGGTACCTCAGACTGGAAGATTTCTTTCCATGTTTTTTTTTTTTTTTTGGGGGGGGGGGGTGGGGGGGGGGTCGGAGAAGAGTCTCACCTTTTTCACCCCTGACCAGTTTGCATGCCTGTACTCTACAATTATGTATACATACATTAGATTGCAATGAAGGCGTGATCAGGCTGTTGCCCACATTACAAGTATTAATTCAAGACCAAACATGGATGTATTATCATTTGTCATGAAACAGATACATTTTAGTTTCCAACATTAGTTCATCAGAGGCATGGAGAGGGGGAGAAGAGGTGTGTCCGAGGGCCTTTACCAAATGGCCGGCCACACACACAATGGGAACAGTTCAAATGCAAATAGATCACCTGGACACAAAGGAGTCTAACTGTGAGGTCGTCTCCCCCGTTCTGAACTTTAGAGGATGGAAAATTACCAGCTTTACAACGTTCACACTCTTCAGTAACTAGTTCAAAGCTCAGTTCACACACGTGCAAAGTGAACTGTTCACGTTCGTTCACCATTTTTAATTTTGAACTAGCTCAAATTCAGTTCATTTGAATGAAAATCTGTTTCTGACGGAATATAGGCTACAGCCACCTGTTGTTCTCATCTAATTGAGAATGTCCGTAAATTGGGCTTTGTTTCGCTGGGCAGATACCTTTCTTTTAGGTCTATGGCAGATACCGACGCCTAATAAATGCGGCCGCGCATTTATTTATAATTAATACTAAGTCACATCGACCAAGTCTTTTAGGAGGCAAGTGTGAGTCGAGACCGAGTCTTTAAGGAGTCAAGGCTGCATCAAGACCAACCAAAGAAAGAGATTTTCATCATTTACATCACACAAGTATCATATAACAATTCCCAAAGGGTAAAGTGGGGATTGTTGGCTATAGGAGTAGTCTAGCAAACACTTAATAAATAACTTATTTTCTGATTTACTTTAAGACAAGGTCACCTGAAGTAAAAATGTAGTATATGTCAGCATTTCATTAACGTTTAAAATGTTGAATTTTGACTAATGACATCAATATACCTGGATTTCACATTCAAAGTGTGATTTAATTGTATCAACAACCAATTAAACATCATTAACACAATTCATTGACTGATCCAACAAGACAATTACAAGTGTACAACTCCAATACAGGGCCTTTTGCAAGATTGTATCTGTCAAAACATTTGCATTGCTCAGACAGCATAGCACCATAGGATATATTTTAAAGCCAGTCAATATTATAATCATTTATATTATATTATAAATATTATATTATATTTTAGAATTTACCATGAAATATACAATCAAAGATGAAACTGTGAAAATGTAACATTGCGACTGTATGGTAAGTTAATGAATTGTGATTTAGTAGACTAAAGCTGCAACTCTTTGAAGCTGTATAGCCTATTGTGCGTGCTTGTTGCTCATTATAGCCCAAGTAGAGCCGAGACGTTTTTAATGCTTTTTAATTAAACGTAATTAGCAACGAGATCGTACCACATTGAACGCTAATATTGTGTCACTAGCAACCAAATCAGTTGCATGTTCAGCTCTGAACAAAAACATTCAGGAATTATTTCAACAAAACCGAAAGGTGCGTCCCGCCGAGTTCGGGATGAAGGAAACTGGCTACAGTACAGTTTCAACTAGCCTGTGTAAACTTCAGACAGAATTTTACAACACGTGAATGAATAGCCGTCACAAGTTGTTGTTAGCTGTTGGCTGGCACAAGTGTTTGTCACAACAAATTACGAGATGCAGTGGGGTGTATGCATTCATAGTAGGCCTAGACGAGTGATGAAAAAAGATAAAGCGCTCAAAAGTGTAACCCATGCTGAATGAGCGCGTCGCCTGTGCGCATAGGCCCACTCAAAGTTGTTTTTTTGTTTTTTTTTCAATGCGTTCAACAGAGAAGGAAGAGTAGCGGCCACGGTTTGGAACGACAGGGAGAAAACGTGACAAATATCAGCAACGCAGCGAATATACTGTATTTATCTATTTATTGAAGACGCTAGTTAAGGCGGCAGCCCTGTGTTGTTAAGGCGGCCGCCTTAGCAGGAAAGCGCTGCGGGAAACCCATGCTGTTTCTAAATTGCCAGCAGATAGTGTCACTCGACTTCTCAGGACAAAACAAATTCCGTAACGGTTAATTGGACATCAACAGTGACGTTCGTCGTTCATTTCACATAATCTGAGCGAATTCATGTTCAAATTCATTATTTACAAATGTGCTGCGTTCAGTTCAGCGTTCACAGAAAAATGAACGTGTTCAGTGAATGCGTTCTTTTGAACTCGTTCATGCACAACACTGCGCGTCACCGAATATAACTCAGAACGCGGTACACAGTCGTCCTCTTTAATCCCTCACGTGATCTGATAAAGTAAGACCTATTATTCAGTTAGCGTGAAGTGCCTACTGACTTTGTCTGAAAGCTGGTAATTACCCCTTTCCAGGCTATCACGCTAGCTAGGATTTACTGTGTTTACTGTTTTTTTGAGGTAGCTGCCGCTAGGCCTACTAATAATAAGAAAACAGTTATTTATCTCCCCATTTGTCCGCGACTCTCACTCTATCGAGTGAGTCACTCGCCAGTGATTGTGTAGGTTGACGTACTATTTGCTATTAGCTTGCTAGTTTATATGAGTTTTATAGGAGTATAATAGACTAGTGTTTACAGTTGTAGGGGAGGTATAGAGCTTATCTGGAGAAAATATCTCTGGCTATAGCTCGCATAGCTACAGGCTCAATATCTGTGTCTTGTGGTCACTGGTACCAGCCCTAGTACCAGACTCTGATCCCGGCATCTTATTGTTGCGACTCTCACTCTATCGAGTGAATCACTCGCCTAATTGCTTAAGGGAGGTAGAAAGTAGCTAGAGAAAATCTCTCCGACTATATCTCATAGGCTGCTACGAGCTCAATATCTGTGCTTTGTGGCTGCTGGTATCACCTCTGGTACCACAGACTTGAGGTGACCGTCCCTGGTACCGGTGTTATTATTGGCGCCATCTCTGGTACCACGGTGAGAGAATTGTTGGTACCACATCTGGTACCACTGCATTTGTGCTCGTTGCAGATAAGTGCGCACTGATCACGGTGGGTGTGCTGCTGTACCATGCCTGGTACTATTGCATGCGGCTGTTTAAATTCATTGTAATTTAGTGGTATTACTCCTCTCTATACCATGCCTGGCTTTCACAATTGCACGAACTGCAATGGTAAATTGCCGATAGAGGACCCTCTGTCTGTGTAGCGTGTCTTGGTTTCAGCTTCACTTGAGAACAAAGCCGGTGAAGAGTCTGCTCCAACCCCCTCTGGTAAGAAACACAGGAAAAGGAAACATGATACATACAAGGCTCTGTCCACTACAATGACTTCTTTGGCCAAAGAGGTGTCATCTCTGGCTGTGAACCAGCAGTGGATGATGCAGCAACTGACTGGCTGCCCAGCTGCCCCAGATGAGCATTCTGCAGGTGCTTCTTCAACTCCCTGGCCTGCCCCTCGGGAGGCTACTGATGAGTTTGACGGTGTTTCTCTGCTTGCATCCGATCACCTTGAAGATGATTACATTGGCAACCGAGCTGCAACATCCCCTCATCCTTCGGATTTGAGCTCTGACCACAGCTCATCCTCACATGTTGTGCCTTCTGACACTTCTGCTGCACTCTCTGGCGATGAGTACATTGCCCTAATGTCCAGAGCTGCTAGGCGCATAAAGGTGGAGATGCCAGCTACAACGCAGGCCCCATCGTCTTAGTTTGACAGGGCCAGAGATACCACAAGTACACCATCTTCTCTCCCTGTGCTACCTAATTTTGTCAGAGAAATCTGTGTGGCAGCACCCTGAATCTGCCACCCCACCCATGAGGCAATGGGCACAGTTTGCCAACATCAATGGGGCGGATGAGGTAGAATTTGGTGCATTCCCGGCAATGGATGATTCCATAGCTGCTCTTGCACTCCCGCCCACAGCCCTCGTGGGGAAAGATCCTTCATGTCCAAATAAGCAGTGTCGCACGACTGACAAATGGCTTAAGAGAACATTTTACAATACAGCCTTTGGTGCGCGCCTTATGAACACTACATCCGTTCTCGCGCTGTATCAAATGGAGCTCATAGAGGACCTCTCTGCTGCCCCCGCATAAGAGGTGGTAAATGAGCTAAGTAGAGTTTCAGAGGTGTTGGTGCACCTTGCTAGAGGAGCGGCACACTCCAGCAGGCGTTCTATTGCGTCTTTGTGGATGGCTCGGCGACACCTGTGGCTGGCTCAGTCAAAGCTCCCAGAGCCTGACAGAAATACTTTGATGAAGTTGCCCCTCAGTCCTGGCTTTACCTTTGGGCCTGGTGCAGAGCTAAGGAGTCCAGGGAGTCCAAGAAACAGTGGGAGCAGCTGTTGCCTAGACCCCCGCCGGCAAAGTGCCCACGACCTGGGTGGGGTCATGTCTTTTTCAAGGAGCCGGCCCAATGTTCAGGAGCATGAACAGAGACGTCCTGCACACTCCTCCACACCTGTAAGCCGCCGCCCTGGAACCTTCACCAAGCCCCGGCAGCATGGTGGCTATAACTCTCGCGCTGCTCCTCCGGCGGCTCCACCACACTCTTCCTGACACTTTCTGCATGGAAACTCATTCCACTCATGCATTCAGCCCCGCCCACATTGTGGCTTGGGGAAATTTTTCTCCTGTTCCATGGATCCTTTCCATAATAATGTTTGGTTACCGGCTGCAATTCAAGCGCCGTCCGCCCATGTTCAAGGGCGTTCTTTTCTCTCGCCAGCCAGACCCACAGCGGCAACTGGCTCTTCAAAACGAGATCAATACACTGTTGGAAAAAGGGGCAATCAGGGAGGTAAAGCAGAGCGAACAGCAGAGTGGCTTTTATTCGAGCTACTTCCTTGTTCCGAAACGGGATGGTGGGTTCCGCCCGATACTAGATTTGAGACCACTGAACGACTACCTCCGGCTGTTACGTTTCAAGATGCTTTCTGTCAAGCAGATCCTCCAGTCGGTTCAGGTGGGGGACTGGTTCACAAGCGTAGACCTGAGAGATGCTCTGTCCACCCCAATCATCGGCGGTTTCTCTGGTTTGCATTAACAGACAGAGCTTTCGCATGGATGCAGCTTTGAGCCCTCTGCGCCAACAGGGCATCACAGTGCTAAATTATCTGGACGACTGGCTGATTTGTTTACCATCAAGACAGACAGCACGCCATGTCGGACACAGCAGCGGTGGTAGCCCACTTGCAACTGCTAGGCCTGTCTCTCAATGTGGAGAAGAGTCAGCTGAATCCGTCACAACATATCGTCTTCCTTGGGGTAAATCTGGACTCAAGGATTGTCAATTTGTGTCAATGCCTTTCTCACTTCTCGGGTCGAAGCAGTGTTTGGTCCCACCGTTGCCAGAGGCTTCTGGGCTTGATGGCGGTGGCCTCTCAGGTGGTTCGCCTCGGCCTGTTGCATATGAGACCCATACAGAGATGGTACTTGTCCAGGGCGCTCCACCCAGTGAGAGATCGCAACAAATCCATTCTGATAACATCGAGCTGCCTAAAGGCTCTCCACTGGTGGAATACACCCAAAAATCTGAGCAGAGGAGTTCAGCTAGGCAGGGTCTACGAGGCGAGGTCTTAACTACCGATGCCTCCCTTTCAGGTTGGGGAGCAGTGTTGAACGGTGTGGGAGCTCAGGGAGTGTGGCATCCTCCATGGGACTCCACCCACATCAATGTTCTAGAATTAAGGACTATCTACCTATCTCTCTGCCACTTCCTGCCGGCACTACAGAACAAACATGTACTAGTGCGGACAGACAACATGTCAGCAATAGCTTACATAAACCACCAGGGGGGACTGAGATCTTCAGCGCTACACAGTGTGGCTCAGACACTCCTTCTTTGGGTAGACAAACATCTCTCCTCCATCAGAGCGGTACACCTTCCGGCTTCGTTGGAACTCCGCGGCAGACCTGTTGTCGAGAGGCCGCCCGCATCCGAACGAAAGGAGGCTGCATCCAGCCACGGTGCACCTGATTTGGGTTCGTTTTGGGAAGGCACGTGTAGATCTTTTCGCCTCAAAGGAGTCGGCCCACTGCCCACTGTGGTTCTCCTTAAGCGGAAACGACGCTCCTTTGGGGGTGAATGCACTGGCACACGTGTGGCCTCCTTTACGCCTTCCCTCCAACCTCACTCATCCCAGCAGTGCTGGAGAAGACAAGGAGAGAGAACTTGGAGGTTTTGCTGGTGGCACCACGCCACCACCAAGCGCCTTGGTTTGCCGAGATTCACAATCTCCTGTCAGGGGAGCCATGGGAAATCCCTCTGAGGAAGGATCTACTATCCCAGGCAGGGGGGCAGTTGTGGCATCTGGATCCATCTCTGTTCAATCTTTGGGTCTGGCCACTGAAAGGGAGGCACTCATTGCTCGGGGATTGTCCGGTGTGGTGACACAGACTCTGCAGTGTGCTAGAGCCCCCTCTACAAGAGCACTCTATTCTTATAGGTGGGAGACGTTCAAGACTTGGTGCATACACCGAAACGAATGCCCAAGATCAGGTCAACTAACGTCAGTACTTGAGTTTTGCAGGAGCTCTTTGAACAGGGCAAGTCCCCTTCGACTTTGAAGGTATTTCTTGCAGCGATTTCAGCCTGCCATGAGCGTATAGATGGCTAAACTGTGGGAGCTAACCCCTTGTCTGTACAATTCTTAAGGGGAGCTCAGCGACTACGCCCAAGACGGCTTCCCTCTGTGCCTGCATGGCAACTCAATGTAGTCCTCCAGGCACGGACAAAATCTCCATTTGAACCCTTAGCAGATGTAGATATAAAATGGCTCTCTCTGAAGGAAGTTTTCCTACTGGCTATCACGTCTGCTAAGCGCATTGGAGAACTCCATGCTTTGTCTGTGCATGCAGACTGTTTCTATGTCAAGCCGGATGGGGCTGGAATTGTGCTGCGCCGTAATCCAGCCTTCGTGCCCAAGATCCTCTCAGCCCAGAACTTGAACCAGGTTGCTGCCTTAGACCCATTTCATCCCCCTCCCTTTGGGTCAGAGGAGGATGAAACATTGAATTGTCTGTGCCCAGTGCGGGTAACAGATCAGCTATTTGTATGGTGCAGGGCAGCGAGGAAACAGAGATTGTCACACTGGGTGGCAAACAGATTGTCACACTGGGTGGTTGAGGCTATTAAGTGTGCTTACGAGCTGTCAGGACTTTCTGCACCTACAATGGCTGTGGCCCATTCGACAAGGGGTATTGCTACGTCGTGGGCTCTCCTGAAAGGAATTCCTTTGAATGAGATTTGCCAAGCAGCTTGCTGGTCTTCACACTCAACCTTTGCCAGGTTCTACTCCTTAAATGTGACATCCCGCTTATCTTTCAGGAATGCAGTTTTGAGTTCTTAACTAAGTGTCCTTTTGAATTCTTAACTGAGTATCCTACTGAGTTCCAGATGGATGCTTTGTGTGCAGCATTCAATAAAAGTCTGAAAGACATTTTTTGTCCTGTCATTATTGAACTCTGCTGGGTGGTCCGTCCTCCGTGACGTTGTGACATACATGTATTCGAGCCCTTTGGGCTAGCCGCCTGGCAGTCTTTCTTGAGTCAAACAGAACGTTGGGTTACGGATGTAACCTTGGTTCTGTGAAGGAAAGAAAGGCTGTCAGACTTTTTCGTCACTCTGGACTTTGCGTTCAGGATTGATATGAGGACGACTGTGTGCCGCGTTCTGAGTTATATTCGGTGATGCGACACACTCACGTGGGTAAAGTTTTGATATAAGTCTTCCTCAGAATTCTCGCGCATGCGCAGATTATATTCCAGCCCTTTGGGCTAGCCGTCTGGCAGCCTTTCTTTCCTTCACAGAACCAAGGTTACATCCGTGATCCAACGTTATTATATGAGCCATAATGCTCACACCAGCTTGAAGTGGAGAGTGAGGGAGTGAATGGCCCAATCCCAATGTCCGGACTCACAGACTTTGGTGCGCGTTCTCGCGAAATTTGTAAGGGTTTAGGGCTGTCCCAATGTCGAATTACAACGGGCATGAGGGTTTGAGTGCACACTTACCAAGCCCTTTCCGTGAGTCTGCATCGGTGCAGACTTAACCTAAGGGAATTACCCACAGTTCAAAGTGTTGTGATGTTTACCGCGGAGATCATAGGAAAATCCTGTAATGACACAGGTAAACAACAGCACGACACACCTGGGGCCTATTGCACAAAACTAGGATAAGGGATTAACCCAGGATATCTTGGTTATCCTGGCTCAATTTATCCGTGATCCAGTTGCACAAAAGCAGGATAGGGGGCAGCAGGATATGTTATGGTATAAGTTACCATGGCGATTTATTCTGTGGAGTTAGCCTGCTCCTGACCAGGCTAACAGCCAAGATAAGTTGATTCTAATGGTAATTACATTATCTGATTGGTTCAGCTAGCTGTCATTCAAATGAGACCTCCACATGATTTTTTTTAAAGAGCTGTAGATTCCATTTATATATTATTCGCTACATGCATTTAAAACACAGCAGAATGTCTGCCTAATACCATATGGATGTCATTTAAATTATGTTGGCCTTATAATTAATAACATAGCCTACTCGTTGTTTGCTTCTTTTTTGACAGATGTTTGATGAACAGGCTGCTGTAGTAGGCTAGTTGATTGGAAGTGGAGGGGACATTTTTCGAAGGTGTTTTCAACTAATTCGGCTTTTAAGACAAATTAAGATACTTTGTGCATCTTTGTTCACTTTGTGTGCAAGACGCTATTTTTCGCGTCTTTTTTATTCCAACCGTGAGTTATTTGGGGGAGAAACGAGAACGCGCACACATACCGGATAACTTACACCTGGCTTGATGAATCCGTGTCTGCTCATCCTGGATTGGTCTTTATGCAACCAATTAAGCCGGTATGCTCTTGTTTTGGATTCATTGAGCGCAGCTCAGTAGCTTATCCCGGATATCTTAATTCTGCTTTTGTGCAACGGGCCCCTGCATGGTGCAAATGTTAGCAACATCTTTGTTAGTAAACATCGGCAAGGTATACTTGTGATCTCTTGAAGTGCTGTCCCAATTAGGGATGTCCCGATCAGGTTTTTTTGCTCCCGAGTCCGAGTCCGAGTCATTTGATTTTGAGTATCTGCCGATACCGAGTCCCGATCCGATACTTTTAAGTATCAATGATATAGCCTACTACCTTTAACTATTGCTTGTTTTCATGTCATTAGGCATATACACTAGGCTATATTTTGAAAATATTTAACAAAGACCATTTTTTTTACTTTCCAGTCATTTATTAAACTAACCATTTTTATACCTGCAGTGTTTATACTTAACTTAAATCTAATTTACGTGTATCTCATTGATACTTGTTCAATCATAAGAATGAAATAACTGAACATATGAAGCAAAGTAGCCTAATCAAACTAAATTCATAGACATGTGTCTATTCTTCATCCACTATGCCCTCCATGAAGTTTGGCCTTTTCATTCGAGCACCTTTTCACGTGACTCTCAGGATAGTTTTCCGCCTCACTTATGGATACAATGTTTAATTCTGGACTGAATCACTGAAACAGAAGTTGCGCGATCGCTGTCAGTTTTATTTACTTTCATTTTGCGTCATATAGCGCCAGTCAAGGCGTCAATAGAACGGAAAATGGCAGGGGATGGACAGGATTAGCTGACAACTCTGTGATGCTCGCTTTGTCCGAGCTCAACTAACTGTCTGCAGTTTTCGAGATCCAGATCAGACCGCTGTCTATAGCATTCACTGCCACTGGGCAGAGCAGACACTTGTTTAAATCACACGGCTGCCTGCGAGCTAGCGGCCGCGGGAGAGAGACGGTGAGTGAAGGAGGGGGCTAGGGGCAAACACACACACACACACACACACACACACACACACACACACACAGCAGAGTTGTGTCGTTAACGTAATAGAACTAGTATTTAGTTGATGACTTGCGCCGTTTTACACACGCCAAAGTGGCGGATTAGGCCTACACTTTGTCATAATTCACTGGCCAGAACAGAAATCTACACGCCATTGGCGCTTGGCGGGTGCTAATTTTGAGCCCTGTCTGTACCACCACATAACAGCAAATACTAAGCTGTTATTTTCCCCATTTGTTTTGAAAAATTATAGATCTGTTAAATATATATAAATATATATCCGATCCCTGATCGGGATGTAAAGTCCGATTCCGATCGAGTCTGAAACCACGTGATCGACCCCGATTTCCGATCACGTGATCGGATCGGGACATCCCTAGTCCCAATCCCAAATACCTATCTGAGCCCATGTGGCCTCACACACTAGGCGAGTTCGTAATGGCGCAGCATCGAGCAGAACTGCACAGCACAACATGCACGTGGTTAAAAATCTGTCCGCGATGGTCTAGATGGGCGTGTTTACGACTCTGCAGTCGATATCACATGGATATCACATGGCCTTAACTTATCGCGGGAGCAAGCTTCTTCTGCGCAGCAGCGCAGTTTCTCTCCAGGTGCTGCGGACACAGACACAGACCGGCCTAGACCCTGCCTTCATGATGTCGGGACTTTGCCCTAATTGGCTTTTACATCCCTGACGTATGTGCTGGCGTTTAGATGCCTCTTCATATCCACAAGGGCCTGTTTCGTCACATGGTCACGTCTAGACTACGGGAAGTAGAAAGTGTCCAACTTTGTAGTAGCGTTTGTATACCCGCCTCTGCTGTCACCGGCAGATCTCGCTGCTGCAAGAGGTCAGTTGGGGTTGAACTTGAATGCGCCTACTCACTCACTTAGCACCTGAGATCAATTAAGTCTGTGAGTCTTTAGTTCTTAGTCCTCAGGGCTCACATTGGCATTGGGCCATTGAGACCAGAGGGTCAAGGCTGTGTAGATCAGCTTCGGCATGTTAGCATACGCCATTTTCAAGTATGGCGCTGCATGGAGCATTTAGAACCAGCTCCGTGCACGAAAATCCGTGTTGGGCACGAGCTCTCATGTGCGTACATGTTGGTGGAAGGGTATCTATCTGGCGGCTACAGCCAATCGTTACTCAGTGCGGGACTCCACTCAGACTGTGTGCATTCCAGAGCAACTTTTTTTTTTCTTGTTATGTGGCAAGCAAGGTATGTGCATTATCGCCACCATCTGAACTGGATGATGACTCTCATTTTACAGAATGTCCAATAAAAATCAATGTAGGTCAATGCGTCATTTCCAGCTTTGGAACTTTGCGCATGGTCAGAGCCGACAGGCGCTGGATCAGAGCTCCAGTGTTCAATATGCCGTTGACTATGAATCGGCTGAATTTACTAGCCTAGCCTCCGCCATTCATTTGAATGGAGGGTGGGACTTTGTCACACTCTCCAGTTATAATACCTCCATGATTGAGACACTGAGGGGATGAGGGCTGGATTGAATGAGCCAGGGGGGTATTCCATCAACCTTGCTAAACAAGGCGGCACTCAACAGAAATAGTTAGCTGCATCTATCCCTTGTTTATTCAAACGAGACTTAAATCAGCTTCATGTCTGCTCGTGCACGAGGTAGAAAAGTAGACCAAAACTGTAGATTGACGAAAAGAGGATATATGTTGTAAAATTAAGGCAAACTAGAAGATTTCAGTTCGATTTACAAGCGCCATCTACAGGATTTTCTTCGGGAGTCATCAAATTGAACACCGTCACCAGAGACGATTTATAAAGCGAGACGACTCATATGAGGGTCAATTCCGGTTTCCCTGTGACGTAGTGCCACTCCCATTTAGGAGGCAAACGGGAGAAATAAACCTTATCTCGG
Organism: Sardina pilchardus; assembly: GCF_963854185.1. Classification (NCBI taxonomy): domain Eukaryota; kingdom Metazoa; phylum Chordata; class Actinopteri; order Clupeiformes; family Clupeidae; genus Sardina; species Sardina pilchardus. Next base: position 26,596,424 of record NC_085014.1, read on the forward strand.
ATTATGACCATTCCCTTAGCCCTACATTCAGCAATGCAAGTAACAAACCCATATTCTACAAAGCACACGTCTTTCTAACATTCCCACATTGAAATCGTATTTTCCAGCGTTATAAATACATAGAAAAATAACTTTGTTCACAACCTGTCCCTCCTGACCTGACCTGTCTCCGCTAATTGCGCAGGCCACCTGTTATCAACAGCACACTGCTTCTGCTGCTTCTACACAGGTCTAAACCGATTACTCGTCACTGATCACGCCCATTTAGGAGGCGGAAGTGGGCACCATTTCATTCCATTGAAAACCCCCTTTATGATTCATCTTAGTAACTATACGATCTTTGCCGTCACTGCACTAGGGCTTTGGGATTTAGATTTTTTGGCCAGAGGAAAGAGTGCCACCTCCTGGCCACCCACCAGCACCATTTCCAGCAGCAACCTAGTTATTCATGGAGCCAACCAGTATGTAACTGCATTATGTGCATCTTAAAGGTATACTATGCAACGTTTTTCAGTTAATCAATTCGTTCCATACTGTTATATATGATTAAATGAGTCATTACCGGTCGAACAGTGTTTTTTTCGGCCGCCCCAGTGGTCTGTAGCGGTAGAACCACACTTGCAACTTCAGGAGACCTCGGGCATGCACCCATGCTCTACTCCAGGAAGTGTCATGTAAAGTCTCATGAAAAGGCACGGCAGACTGACCGATTGAGGAGTTTTGTAAAAAATACACGCTAAAGCTGTAGGGGAAGCTCTGCAGAGACATATGCAAGCATAAAACGAGCGAAAACGAAAAGTGAAAGCGAAACCGGCGATGAAATCGCCAATCCTGCATAGTATACGTGCGCTAGTAAGTGATGCTAGCACACTGAGGTTTAGGTCACTTGTTAGCGCGCTCAACTCTCAATCAGAGGTGTTGCTAAATTGTGGGGTCGAGTCCAAGCAAGTGCAAGGCTGAGCCATGGGGTCTGTATTACACAGGTTACATAATTTATCATTGGAAAGACAGAGTAGTGTTGCAGATTGTATGCACAAATCAAACATTCTACAGTCTGTCTGCTTGTGTGCTTGTGTGTGTGTGGCCATTTGCAGGTATGTAACAGGAGTTTTGCAATACTACTATAAATCTGATGAGGAAGTGCAGAAGGACACAGAACTGCAGAGCTGGATCAAAGAGATTTTCATCAATGGATTTCTGGAAAGAGAAAGAACAGGTATGTACAGCAATAATATCCTTAGTAGACGTGCGTGGATTTTTTTAGGCTCTAGGTCTTGGCACTATTGCGTCAACTAACCTCATATTCACCGCATGTGGTAAAAAAATGATATTACAAGACAGCCGGGTTTGGTTTGTGTGCAGACTTTGCAGGATGCCTGTGCAACACAGAGCTTGGCATTATAAAACAATTATTTCTTCACATTGTGTAGATATTTGTAGATCATGTAAGGGATAATGTAAAGAACGTTGGTCAATAAGTGCCGACAGGGCGAACCAGACCCCGACGCGAAGCGGAGTGGTCTTGTTTCGCCCTGAAGATACTTATTTTCCTGATAATGACCTGCTTTCTATACATTATTCAGCTTATTATACGGCTACTTGCCAAAACGAGGAAAGAAACTTAACACTGTCTTTAGCAAAGACTTAGCTACCATTTTGTGGCTTCCTCTAACAAAATAAACAGTTCGCCACACAGATTGAACTTGACAGTTTCAGATGTTGCATGACAACGTCTTACTAAGGCTCTGTTCGAAACGGAAGGCAGCTGCCTACTGCCTCCCTCCCTAAGTAGAGAGCTCTCTCTCTAGACATGACTTTAGATGCGTTTAAATGCGTTGTTTAAAAATGAGCGTAGTGGGGGTGCTGTGGCGCAGCAGGCTACAGCGCCCATACCATGTACGGGTCCGAGTGCCCACGGGGACCCAGGTTCGAATCCGGCCTGCGGTCATATCCCGATCCCACCCCATCTCTCTCTCCCACTTGCTTCCTGTCTACTCTTCACTGTCCTGTAACAATAAAGGCAAAAAGGCCAAACAAATATATTAAAAAAAAAAAAAAAATGAGCGTAGCACTCTAGAATCTTTGGTTAACACTACGGTATGACCAGAGAATGTCTAATAAGGGGAGAAGGACCACTAGCGAAATACTTCCGCATGGTACTGCAACTAGAGGGCGATCGCGAGCAAGTGATGAATGAATGGGTGGCAATGGAGCTGAACCCCCCAGTACCACATTTGTCTTTATATAATTTTTTCTCCTGAAATTGCATTAATGCATGCGATGCAGGATAACTTGACTTGACAATTAGCTGACCAATGCAATTTTCTATATGTGTTGTTATTCCTGAAAACCCTTTCAAAGTTTTCATGTCACGTGACACAAGCGAACCACTTTACGGCCATAGACCTAAAAGAAGGTTCAGCTTCACGACGGTCGTAATCGGTCGCGATTGTCGCGAGCATCGATGAGCTAAATGCTAGCATGTTACAGGGAAAACGGCCCATCCTATGAAAAGCAGAAAGGACAGGAGTGACTTTTTATTTCATTTCCAGTGGAAAACCCATACTCAGGTAGCTACTACGACAATGTACATTAAGAAATGAAGTTGTCAACTGTGAAAAAAACGAGTTACGAGCCGCTTAGCCCCATAGACCACAATTCATTTATCACTTGCTCGGCAACGCCCCTAGCGGAATTTCAACAGATTGCAGGAACAATCCGGTACAATGGAGTTAATAGGAAGTGGACCGGCTCTCCCTAAAGGGGCTCTGGTATGACGTTAGCAAAAGCCTCACGTTAAACTAAATTAGCCTAATTAAGCTAGCAGGCTAACGGTATAAAAAAGTTTCACTGCCAGCTAATATATCAGACCAGACTTTATCAGTAGGTACAACAATGGTATAACCAGATAGTAAATAGTTGACTTTCAATCTACTATCTACAAATCCAAGCTAAAATATAGCCGCAAGCGGCGATGGCGGGCCCGAGCACCTGCGGTGCGGACCTGTGACATTACGGAATCTAACAAAGCAACATGTGCGTGTCGGTGGGCATGTGCATGAGCAACACACATGCCCATCAAATTTGGTTAATTTTCGTGAATGTGTCAACCACAACAGACAACACGCTAGGTGGCGCTATAGAGTCCCTAAGCCACACCCCACGCTAGAGCTCTGTCTCTGACTATCGATAGCAATAACGCACAAGCCCACCAAATTTGGTTCATTTTCGTAAATTTGTGTGTGTCAACGACAACAGGCAATGCTCTAGGTGGCGCTGTACAGTCCCTTAGACACCCTTGGCCAGAGCACTGTCTCTTGAGTAGCTATAGCAATAACACACATGCCAACCAGATTTGGTTAATTTTCGTGAATGTAACAGACAATGCACTAGATGGCGCTATAGAGTCCCTAAGCCACACCCTAGGCCAGAGCTCTGTCTCTGACAAGCGGTGGCAATAACGCACAAGCCCACCAAATTTGGTTCATTTTCGTGAATACATGGGTCAACCACAATAGACAATGCGCTAGGTGGTGCTATAGAGTCCCTAAACCACACCCTAAGCCAGAGCTCTGTCTCTGACTAGAGATAGCAATAACACACATGCCCACCAAAATTGGTTAATTTTGGTGAATGTGCATGTCAACCACAACAGACAATCCACTATAATCGCAGGAAGTCAGCTCATTTTTCAGTAATGATTTCATCTCTCTCTCTCTCTCTCTCAAACCCAGACACAAGCACACACACACTCCTCTATGGTGGTCGTGGGGTGGAGGGGGGAATTCCCTTTGCACATGCCCACTCTCTCATGTCATTTCTTTTGACCACTAGGGGGGCGCTATAATCACAGGAAGTCAGGTCATTTTTCAGTAATGCTTTCATCTCTCTCTCTCTCAAACCCAGGCACAAGCACACAAACACTCCTCTATGGTGGTCGTGGGGGGGGGAGGAGGGTTCCCTTTGCACACGCCCACTCTCCCATTCCAAAGCTTGGCCCCCCCATTGCTGCTTGCAGCTATATTTAAATGAGTGTGTGCATGTGTGTGCGCGTGTGTGTGTGGGCGTGTGGTTGTGTGTGTGTGTGTGAGTGAGAGAGAGAGAGAGAGAGACAGTATCATACTGAACCAGTTACCATTCGCTTCATAGCACCATCTACAGGTCGATGGATACAGTGATCCCTCGCTATATCGCAGTTCACTATTCGCGGTCTTGCTGTTTCGCGTATTTTTTTCTAGTGTTTTTTTATTATTATTTGCAGCGCATTGAGTTCTGTGCTCTGCGCCCTAATTTACCTGTGGCTAAGCCGCGTCCCCTCCACTCACTCGGACAAACAGTCAACATTCGGTGACAGGCGCTAGGGCAGCTGACCCAGTAGGAGACATTTCACAGGAGACAATACAGATATGTTAATGAAGCTAAGCTCTAAAAGTTAACGTTAGTATAACTAGAGCCCATGATTGGACAACAGCTGACAGTCATGTATGATTGCCAAATTGTATTGTACAAAAACTAGCACATATAACCAATGAATTCCCAGCAAACAAACCAGCTGGCAAATGAAAACGTTAATTAAAGGCTCTACCACTAGCTCATATTGAGAATAATGCATGACGAAAATAACTGTGGACTAACTGTGGATAACGTGTAGACCTTAAAGGTAGAGTTAATTGTCCTTAGCTATGTTCGCTGTCTAGCTTCTAAATGCCATGTGGCATCAGTTGTAATGTGATCATGTAAAAGCTTGATGGGACAGATGCGCATGAGTTCATGCTTTGTTTTATCGCTGGAGGATAGCCTAAACTTTCCTATGCTACCGTCAGCGAACCTTTGCAAACAACCTTCCGCGAACTCGCAGCGAACGTTCCCGGAACCTTCAGCGAACCTTCCCCGAACCTTTAGGGAACCAAACATTTTTATGTGGTATGACAACCGACTGCATTCCGTGCTAGTCAACGTTAAATGACTGCAAGTTTTGTGGATTTTTACATTATCATATGCTGTCTCTGCTATTGCTGCATTTGATGAGTCAGATTTTAAATCTCTTGTGGTGGGTTGAAGGTAATGTAGAGTAATCGACATGACTGCCAATGTGCCGCCAATGTGCCACCACCAGTATGAAACATCTAATAGCCTGTCCTTATTTTTCTATGAGAGTATTTAAAGCAACACTAAAAAAAAAATTCGGACCTGAACATAATGTTTCCAAAATCATTTCAGCGGTTCATCAACTCGTAACAGGGTGAACGGCACTTCTGCATTCACTTCGCGGCCCTCTATCATCTATAACTGCACTATGTAACTTTACCAGATCGGGTAGTGTACCTGTGGTTTGATGAAATGAGACCTAAGAAACCACAAATTTGACTTGCTTCGATGTCACAATACATAATACTGTCATAAAATCATGCAACATGCTCTACCTTGTCTATGGACATCGTTATTTGGTGGATAAACAAATAGCGTGCGTGCAACAGAGGAAAAGTGCTTTAGTGTTGCGCAACAAGATAAAATGTGAGCAAATGTTAACACCTTAGAAAAGTGTATAATGTTTGTAGTGAGGGGTTTTACAGCCTTAAAACATTTATAATAATTGTAAAAAAAATAAAGCTGCTACTTCGCGGATTTCACTTATCACAGGTTATTTTTGGAACGTAACCCCCGCCATAAACGAGGGATCACTGTATACAGTCACTAAATGTACACATAAATTAATTTATTTTATATTCCCCATGGACGAAATTCCACAAAAATTGGCATTCCCCCAGAGGATGTCAAGTTCATCATACACATTACATTTGGTGAAGTTCATAACATTCCATCTGAATAGAGGGGCGATTAAATCAGTAAAATATTGCATTTTCATTTTTTACCATGGGGGTGCAGATCACAAATCACTGGTTATAAGCTAAGTTGATGCGGGCTCTCGAGACCAACATACCATAAACATTTCGTCATCCTCGGTAGTTATTAGGAAAAACGGGGGGTTACATGCCCACCAAGTTTCATGTGCCCCGGTCTTACTGTGTCCCGGGAATCATTGACCAAAAATTCAGGAAGTAGATGATGGGAAAAAAATAAGAAGAAGAAGGGGAAAAAAAAGAACAATCACTAATAAACACTGCAAGAATGTTTTTGCAAATGCCACAGAGCTCCTTCCTGGGAAATACAAGCTTCAGGTAAGGGATAATGGACGACACGCTGTGCGGTTGGTCAAAGTTAATGCAAGTTTTAGACGGTGATACGGCTCGACGCGAAGCTGAGTGACGTTCCGTGTAGAAAAGTGCATTAACTTTGACTAACCGCACGGCGTGAAGTCCATTATCCCGCTTATTCCACTGTTGCCACTTGCGTTGTGTTCATTTCCGATGCTAATTTAAATGTTTTAATCGCTAGAACTGTATTGTTTGTAGAACTACTTTTCCCAGACACATTTCAACTAATTACTTCAACTGTGGTTACTAGTTCTAAATGGATGGTTGCTATGGCCAAAAGCCAGTCATTAGTTCCAATCTCCTGTTGTCAAGCTGGCATATCCCAGTATTCTGATGAACGTGAAGGTGCTGTGTCCACCAAACGCGTTTTTTACAGCCAGAGCGCCCACAACCTCCTCTTCTCGGCGCTTCGATAAGTGTTTATTGTTGCTAAGTTACGAAAATCAGAGACGGTTTATAACGAGAAGTGCCATTGACGAGCACGGCGCTGTTCTAAAAGTTGAACAGATTTCAACTTTGAGCGCTCTGAGCGCTGCGACAAAAAAGGTCGGCGCCGACCGTTTTTTTCCGCCGAGGGCGCTCAGCGCTACATAGACTTTACATTGAAAATTGTCGCCGTCGGCGCAAAAAACGCGTTTGGTGGGCACAGCACCTAACTTTGAAATATTGCTAATTTTCTTAGCCTACTGCCACCCAACTAGCTAAAAGCCACCTCGGTCATACAGATGGTACGGGTTGAGAATGCTCCTTTCTTTCCCGCACATCGGGAATCCCGAAGCATCGGGACTTTGCAACCGCAAGGGGGCAACATAAGACCGCCCTAATAAAATGAAGGTTCGGCTCATACCGGAAAACACGGAAAAACCCGAAGACACCGCGCTGGTGACAAGCGGAGAAAAGAGACATCACGCTCGGCATGTCAGATTGCAGTTTCAGAGTTTTCGAATGTTTTACAGCCTACCTCACAGCTGGCTCTCTCACTCGACGTAGCCTATAACTCAGTCAGTCCAGCAGAGATGCCAGAGCAACGTTTTGGTCAATGGAGAGGGAGAGAAATGCTCCGCATATCCGTCTCATTTAATCATTAAAATGAAGGTGATGACTGGCGAAATTATAATCAAACGACGTTTCAATAAACCATTGTTGAAATTAATGAAAATGGTTTTAGAAGCCTTCAATTCAACCTGAAAGACTCGATAGGCAACCTTAGATTAATTCATTAATTCATTACGGTTACAAGACCGCATTTCCGTGAATAGGCTATTATTGTCAAGGCGAAGACGAAAGAGATGGACAAGATGGACATTTAGGCTACATTTATGCTAGGAATACTTAGAAATGTGTAGGCCTATAGGCTATTTTAAAACGGAGGCATGTTCATTTTAACCGGCGACGCTGGGTAGCTTACCCAGCACTTTATCACAGATTTTGTCCCCACCACTTTTGACAACTGAAAATAAAATGTATTTAACAGAAATATCTTTAATAGGCCTACATGCCTATCATGTCACTTTACTTATAACCGTAGGCTACATGCATGGAGAAGATTGCGCATTTTGTAACATTGTAACAATGGATAATAATAATAATAATACATTTTATTTGTATTGCACTTTACATTTTGGACAATCTCAAAGTGCTACAAAATTATAATGCAAATGGATAACAGTTAAAGACATATATAAAAAAATAAAATAATGCAATTTAAAATAGATTAAATACATACATACATACATACATACACATACACGCACACACACACACACATACGTGTATATAAATATACACACACACAAACGCACACATACAACACACACACACACACACACACATCAACAAAATACATTTAACAGAAAGCTTTTTTAAAAAGATGGGTTTTCAAAGTTTTTTTTAAAGTTTTCAATGTCTGTGGGGCCCTCAGGTGGTCAGGGAGGGCGTTCCACAGCCTGGGAGCAGCAGCAGAGAAAGCTCTATCACCCATCCTGTGGAGCTTGGTTCTGGGGATTTGGAGGGTGTTAATGTTCGTTGACCGCAGGGGGCGTGAGGAGGTCTGGGGGGTGAGGAGTTCCTGTAGGTAGAGGGGAGCATGTCCATATATGCACTGGTGGGTGAGGAGTGAGATCTTATACTCTATTCTGAAATGAACCGGGAGCCAGTGAAGACTTTTCAGAATGGGGGTGATATGTTCTTGCTTGCGCACCCTCATCAGGATCCTGGCAGCACTGTTCTGGATGTATTGAAGTCTCTGGATGCTCTTGCCAGAGATCCCAATGAGGAGTGCATTGCAATAGTCCAGCCTGGAGGAGACAAAGGCGTGGATGAGCTTCTCTGCATCGCCCAGGGTGAGAGTTGGACGGAGTTTGGCGATGTTCTTGAGGTGGTAAAATGATGTCTTGCAGAGATGTTTGATGTGGGTGTCAAAAGTGAGTTGTGGGTCCATTTTAACACCCAAGTTGGTGACAGATGTTGACAGGGAGATGTTTTGTCCAGAGAAGGTGATATTTGTGATGGTGGAAGAGCAGAGCTGATGTGATGAGCCAACTAGAATTGCTTCTGTTTTAGAGCTGTTCAACTGAAGGAAGTTTAGCTTCATCCAAGCCTCTATAGAGAGCCGAAGTCACGCCCTTCTACTTCCGGTCTATGGGACCTATTCACGATTTTTTATGCATGGGAGTCAATGGAGAGATTATTTTTTGGTCCCGTTCGAATTGGACCGTGCATTTCACATATGATGTGTGGGAATTTAAAAGATAATTTTTCACATTAATAAAGTTCTGTTGTTCGCTAGACTTTAAAAGTTATGTAAGTTTTGTGTGAATCCGTTCAGTGGACTACAAGTCTCGTCTCAAACCATACACGTCACCAACTAATGGAGCGAGAGGCTGGCTAGTTAGCTAGCTAGCTATTATGCTAGGTAACGTTACATCTTGCTGCCAGTTAAGTCACTTAACAGTAGTCCTTGTACAGTCTATGAATGAAATACAACTTATCTGGTGTGTTTAATCCTCTGACTCATGATATTTTCATCGGCAAGGGGTAAGCTCAAATAAGATCTGTTGCTGGCTCCCGTGGCTGTGAATTGGTCTAACGTCACTAACGCGACTGATGTGTTTGTAGTCGTTGGAAACACGATCTTTCACAATGTTGTAATTCACTAGTTACGACATACTTTTCAAATGTCTTTACATGAAAAATTGTCATTAAAATTGACAAACATCATATGGGTAATTCAAGGCACAAGACAATCGGGACCAGAAAATAATTTAGATTTCTCCATTGACTGCCATTAAAAAAAAATCCAAAGATAGGTCCCATGGAGGCAAACGGAAGGGGCGGGACTTCGGCTCTCTATCTCCTCCAGACATGTGGTCAGTGTGGATGTTGGCAGGGGAGCAGATGAAGTGGGGGTTGTCCTGAGGTAGAGCTGTGGATGGTCAGATATGCGATAGGGCAGTGAGGGTGATTCATTGTAACCATCGACTAGTAGGCCTAGCTCCGCAAAAGAAGTTTCTAGCAACTTAGAATATATGGATCTCGTTATGCATGTTCATGTTGATTCAGAGATAGACATAGACTACCGTGGGCTACTGTGCGTCAATATAACAGCATTTTATCATGTGGTGAATTAATGACTAACGCCAGTTTAACATGTCAGAACTTTTGATCGGCGTTTCAAGTGCATGCCGCGAATAAATGAACTCGACTGACTGAATCCTTTATATTTCTTGGCTAAGTGCGAAGATATTGACACTCGAACTGTGGCGTAACTGGTTGAGGCATCTTAATCACACGTCAGCGACCGGGGTTCAAAACTTACTCTTCGAACCTCTCCGGAACCCATTAAGACAAGAGGCATTATTTTATTAAAAAGTTTTGCGATTTTTTTATGATTGCGATGTCTGCTGAAAAGAAAAGTTAATATGTGAATTCGTGGTTCAGCGCACACACACACACACACACACACACACACACACACACACACACACACACACACACACACACACACACACACACACACACACACACACACACACACACATTTTTACATTTACATAATAGGGCTCGGGCACACGCCTTGCATTCTAGGAATATCGCCGCCATTTGGTAGCGCACTGAACGTAATATCCATTCATTCAGATGCACAAGACAAGAAGCAGAAATATTGTAGCGATTTATTCTTTTCCTCTTGCGATCGTGGGTTGCACTGTTACACCCTACTACACAGCAACATACGACCAAGAAGGCAAAAACTAAGTAACAGGAACACACTAAAAGGCGGGAGTAAATCCATAGTAATCCATAGTAAATAAGGAGTGAAGCTGCCAATGTGGCTGTGCCCGCGAAGTTTTGATGTCATGATCCCGAGCCCTAGTGTCAGGAAGTGTCTATCGAGAGAGAGGGGGGAGGGAGGCAATCGTCCTCAATGCCGCATATAGGTAGGCTATAATGTCTAGTGAACTGGTTAGACAATTGCTCTTCATGAAATGGGTAGTCTCACAGACGTTTGTCGATGTTTAAACGTAGCCTACTACATCACTTGCGAAATCGGACGTGGCACATAGAATTATTAGGCTACTGGATTTAATATAGCAAGTCCATAGACTTTGTTCATCCTATATTAGCCTATATTAAAATGTAATGTGCTGCGGGGAAGCATTGGGGAAGTCAGTTTAAATTGTCCTGTAACAATTTGCCTCTTATTATAATCAAGAGTATACAGCCACTACGCACATAATAGCCTAGGTTACGGGCGGATGCGAGCAACCCCATGCAAAAGAAGGCCTTAAGTTAACGGACTGAAGGCCTGTTTACATGTCAAACATGCATTAAATCTAAGAAACGAAAAACACAAATATCATGTATTGTGTCGTAAACAGTTAATGACTTCGTGGCCACTAGGCTATGCGCAACTGCATCGCGCAGTGAGCTGAAGGATAGGAGGACCGATACTTATTAACACAAAGCTTTGTAAAGCACTAACAACCACCCCTCAAAGTTCATTGTCCATAAGTCCAAACAATAAGTATAAAAATCCGACAATCCAAAACGATAACGAGATCTCCCAGAAACGAAAAACAAGATTGTTGAGTAGCCTAGTCCTTCCAACAATCTCAGCTTTTGCGTTTGTTAGATAAAAGGCATCCTGTCCTGCTGTATTCCAATGAGAAAAAATCATCCACAAGGTAGGCTAAGGGTCACGGTAATGCAGCATGCAGGAATCTATATACGCACAAAACGAATGAATGGGTTATATCGGCCAAAACGAATGAATGGGTTGGGAGAGTCGTCTGGCTGTGTCAGCAGACTGCAGTCGGTCTCGAGGGGTTAAATAGCGCACGTACTTGAATTTTAATCTGAAGAAGACCACACGGTCGAAACGTCATTCCTTTGTGATAAAGAAAATCAAATCAAATCAAAAAAGAAGGATTTCAAGTGTGCAAACCTTTTTCCATTTTTTTTATGATTTAGCCTACTCTTGTTCTGCACCTTGACCGGGGATGTGCACAAACTTTTTTACTACACTTGAATTTTAAACCAACTCTTCTCTAGCCTATATCCTATAGCCATACTTTAATAATCAGATGTTATGCTCATTTTTGTACGCAAATGCTGCTTTTGCACATCTACAATATTGGCCAGGCTATATAGAATAGGCTTTTAGGACTGTATTTTGCCTTTGTGCAACTTTAGTTGTGCTCAATCTAAATTATTGTCAGTAAGGATAGGTCATATTACCAAATGGCGAACCTCGAAAATTATTTAGGATATAGAGCCGTGTCCATTACGCATGCAGTTATTTTTTAGGCTATTGTTTTATTTGAGTGTTTTTGTCTATGGCAAACATAGTTGAAACGTTCGCTCTAAACTTATGTATTTCCAATCGGCTTTCACAATCAGCTACAGCTGCGCGGCGCGGCGCAGATGATCTCCATGAAAACTTGCAATGTCTTTACAGAACTGCTTTCACTTCCCCGAGTCGCGAATGCAACATGCACAACAACCGATATTTAGCAAACACATGTATTTCCAGCTCTCAAAACCGATGAGGTCCAGATCTCAGTGGCCTCATAGCTGCCTACAGCCATGCATAGTAAGCCTAATGATAGCCTAATAGTTATGACATTAATAGCCTATTAATGACCTCATATCGGAATGGCACGTTGTTTGGAAAAAAAAAAGTTAAATAGGCCTAGGCCTACCGCCGAGTGGGGATATGTCGGAATGAACAGCGGATACCAGCTGGGTTGTAAAACATTCGAAAACTCTACAACTGCAATCTGACATGCCGAGCGTCTGTTCAATACGAAAGAAGACTTTAACATATTACTTAGCCGAAACGTGAAGAAAAAATACGAGGACTGACCATCTCGTTTCTCCGCGTTTCCCCCAATAACACAATTCGGGAGAAGCAGCGGACAGGAGCGCCACCACAAGCAAGCACTTCTAGCCCAAATTAACATGGCAACGTTGCCTATGACTAAAGTGTCTAAGTAGGCTAGTCCTACTAATATTACATTTGATTGGTAGCATGTTTGTAGCGTGCCAGTTTACCCATCCCCTACATCAAAACAGCTTAGAATCAATCAAAGAATCAGCTGTGTCGGCGTTAGGCTGTAGGCGATTTTCTATAACCATTTCAACTGTCAATTTCAACAATGGTTTATTGAAACGTCGTTTGATTAATTTCGCCAGTCATCACCTTCATTTTAATGATTAAATGAGATTAAGGAGTCGACTATTGACGGATATGCGGTCTTCATCATTAAATGCAGCTGAAATGCGGGATGAAACTTTCTGCCACCTGGTGGTTGTTTGGGTACATTGCCTTAGCCTCGAAAAAAATCGGCTTGACAGCCTGCGGGATCTCTTCGGGAGTCCCGCGGGAGAAGGTGCATTCTCAACCCGTACCCACTGTATGCTATATGTTACTATGATCTGAACGTCTGTATTTTACAGCTTGTATGTAACGTGCATTTAAACTTCGCAACGATCGGCGAATTGATATTCAAGTGTGATACGGCCAACAAATTGGAACTACTTCATAGCCGTGCGGACATCGAAAGTTAATGCACACCTTATAGAACGCAGGACAATGGGAAATTCAACCAAGCAGTGGAATAAAAGGAATTAAACTACTGCTATTTTTTTTTTAAGGATGATCATGTCTCGATAAAGTGATTTACGCTTCTGTGTACTGATGTTCCACAGATCACACCTCTTGTCCTTGCAGGTTATCAATTCACGTCTGTCTTTCTTTCCCTTAGGAATACCTGATTCTTTTCAGACAGTGAAAGATCTCCTCAAGTTTGTTACCATGGTGATCTTCACTGCATCAGCCCAACATGCTGCTGTCAACAATGGACAGGTAGGTTCTAATTATGTTTTTTTTTTCTTCTTCTTTTTTCTAATCTACTTCCTGAATTTTTCGTCAACTATTCTCGGGACACCGTAACACCGGGGCACATGAAACTTGCTGGGCATTTAGCATCAGTAGTACAAAAATTTAGTTTGGTCCCCGAGGTCCACTCCATCCCCGCGCTGGCCCCCCTGAAACCCCCAAAAATCTGTTTTTCTTAAGTACAGTAACTACCTGAACCGTAGCACTGAGGATGACAAAATGTTTATGGTATGTTGGTCTCAAGAGCCCGCATCAACTTAGCTTATAACCAGTCATTGGTGATTTGCACCCCCATGATAAAAAAATAAAATGCAATCTAATATTGCTTTAATCGCTCCTATCTTCAGATGTGATGTTATTAACTGCACAAAATGTCATGTGTATTATTAACCTGACATCTTCTGGGAGTATGCCAAGTTTCGTGGAATCCATGGGGGGGCTATATAATAAGTAGGGCTGGGCAACGATTAAACATTTTAATCGCGATGAATTGCATGATTTCCCTGATTATTCATGATTAATCACATTATTATACGCAAAACTCAATAATGAATTCAAAAGTAGTATATAGCACATTTTTATTACAGTGCATGAAAATGCACTGTACTGTTCTTCCTCGGTCTTCTTCTTATTATTACAGTGCATGAAAATGCACTGTAGCCTACTGTTCTTCCTAGTCTTCAACTTCTTCTTATTATTACAGTGCATGAAAATGCACTGTACTGTTATCCCTAGGCTTCTTCTTCTACTTCTTATTATTACAGTGCATGAAAATGCACTGTACTGTTCTTCCTAGTCTTCAACTTCTTCTTCTTATTATTACAGTGCATGAAAATGCACTGTACTGTTATCCCTAGGCTTCTTCTTCTTCTACTACTTCTTATTATTCTTCTTCTAACGCACGCAATTCAGCTTGAACCGTTTAACGTAGAAACTTCATTCAAACTGTGTTACGAAGGTCTTGCTTAGGACATCAGCGCAATGTATTTTTTAACTTTGTAACTTTTATACTTTTTAAACTATAAATTAAAAACTATTACAAATTCCCCCATAGACTTAACATTGGCCTCTATGACATCACAATCGGGTCGTTAAGCAATTAGAATCTTATGCCAGGTGGCCAGCCCCACCTGCAGCAGCCCTCTCTCTCTCAGGCTTTAAGCATACAATCTCTCTGTGAAGACTACATATCCTGTTAACTGTTTCCTCTGTCCACAATTGTTTCAAAATAAAAGTCCTCACTGCAATAATACACTATTAAATCATTTAACCATTGAAACTACTCAACTATTGAACTGTTCAACCATTCCAACTGTCAGTTATCATCCACTATGCCTCCAGTCAACTACATGAAACCTCCATGTACCTAGCAACCAACATAGCAACCATTAAAATGAAGTGTTTATGAACGTTTCCATAGCAACCAACATGATTATACTGCAGTAACTTCTTGTTTCCTGATAGTGGCCACCATGGATACCCTAGCAACAAATGTTTCAAAATAAAAGTCCTCACTAGCAAGTTAGCTAGTTAGCATAGTTAGCATTTTTAACATAACTGCAAAAAATCATCAACTAAGTTAACTAATCAACCTGGTTAGCATTGTTAGCAAATTTAACATTGTTAGCATAGTTAGCATTTTTAGCATTACTGCTAGAAATCATCGGTTAAGTTAGCTAATCAACCTGGTTAGCATTGTTAGTAAAGTTAGCATTGCTAGCATAATTAGCATTTTTAGCATAACTGTTAGAAATCATTAGCTAAGTTAGCTAATCAACATTTTAACATGAATAGAAATCATTAGTTAAGTTAGAACTGGAATGTTTCATCTTTAAACTGTCTACCTCCACACTATCAACTCTCTGTAAACTATGCAACCACCATGTTTACCCTAGCTACACCTTAGTAACCATATCTACATTATCTATCTATTTTTGCATTTTCATGCACTGGTGATTAGAGTGCATGAAAAATGCACTCTATTGTTATTCCACTTATTCTTATTAGAGTGCATGAAAAATGCACTCTATTGTTATTCCAACTATTCTTATTATCGTTCTTATTCTTCTTCTAACGCTTTTTGTGCGTTTAATGCGGCTTCAACGGTTTAACTTTGAAACTTCATTCAAACTGTGTCGCGTAGATCTCACTTAGGTGACTTCAGCTATATATTGTTCAACTGTGAAACTTTTATACTTTTTAAACTATTTAATTAAAACTATCAAAATTTCCCCATAGACTTAACATTGTGATTATGACATCACCGATTAGAATCCTATGCCAGAACTCTCTCTCCCAGGCTTTTAGAATCCTATGCCAGAACTCTCAGGCTTCTAGAATCCTACTGTATGCCAGAACCAGAGCCATATAGATACATGTATCTATATGGCTCTGGCCAGAACTCTCTCTCTCAGACTTTTAACCATGCAGTCTGGCTCTGATAAGACTACAGATCCTGCTCAACTTTTCCCTGTGCCCAAAACTGTTTCAAAATAAAAATCCTCACTACCATAATTCACTATCAAATCGTTCAACCATTTAAACTACTCAACTATTTAACTGTTTGGCTATTCCAACTGTCAGTTTTCATCAACTATGACTCCCTCCAACTGTTTCTACTGCCTGAAACTAAATTCACTATTAATTAATTCAACTATTTAAACTACTCAACTATTTAACTGTTTGGCTATTCAAACTGTCCGTTTTCATCAGCTATGACTCCCTCCAACTGTTTCTACTGCCTGAAACTGTTTCAAAATAAAAGTCTTCACTAAAATAATTAACTATTAACTAATTCAACTATTTAAACTACTCATCTATTTCAACTGCTCAAATATTAACTGCGCAACTATTAAGTGTTTGGCTATTCCAACTCTCCGTTTTCATCAACTATGACTCCCTCCAACTGTTTCTACTGTCTAAAACTGTTTCAAAATAAAAGTCCTCACTCAAATAATTCACTATCAATTAATTCAACTATTTAAACTATTCAACTACTTAACTGTTCAGCCATTCTAACTGTCAGTTGTCATCAACTATGACTCCCTCCAACTGTTTCTACTGCCTGAAACTGTTTCTTAATGAAAGCCCTTACTACAATTATTCACAATTAAAGAATTACACATTTAAACTACTTTTACTACATTTATTAATACTTTAAACTAATTAATCAACTGTTCAGCCATTTTAACTGCCAGTTGTCTTCAACTATGACTACCACCACCTATTTCCTCTGCCCACAACTGTTTCAAAATCAGTCATCAGTGCCATAATTCCGTATTTAATAATTTAACTATTTAAACTATGCAACTATTTAACTCATTTATCTCAACTATTTGAACTACTGAACTGTTTCACTTTTTGCCCATTCCAACTGTTAATTGTCATCAACTATGACTCCCATCAACCTTTTTTCTACTTCACCTCTATCTTTGTGCTTGAATGATATTTGAAACATTATTATAACATGCTCCAAATCCACCAGCCATATAACACCATCGCTCATGCAGCTGCACTGGCTTCCAGTTGCCTTCAGAATAAATTTCAAGGTCCTGCTCCTGGCATACAAGTCCCTAAACAACAGCGCCCCTACCTACCTCACTGACCTACTGGAAGTGTACACTCCTGCCCGCCCTCTGAGATCCTCCTCAGCAGGCCTGCTACGTGTCCCTGATGTGAACCTCTGCACTCTGGGAGAGAGGGCTTTCAGCTACATTGCCCCCAAGCTATGGAATTCATTGCCAGACTACATCAGACACTCTGACTCAATCACTGTCTTTAAAAGTAGACTGAAAACATTTTTCTTCAAAAAAGCTTATGGACTGGCTAACTGACTTTAACATTTAACATTTTTCTTTTCTTTTTATTTCTATGTGATGATTTTGCAACCCTGTAAAGTGACCTTGGGTGTCTTGAAAGGCGCTTTAAATAAAATGTATTATTATTATTATTATTATTATTATCTAACAATATTTTGCAGAAATGTTTACGTTTTCATGCACTCGTAATTCCCTGGAATTGCTTTCTCTAGTTAGAGTGCATGAAAAATGCACTCTATTGTTATTCCACTTATTCTTATTATTATAGTTCTTATTCTTCTTCTAACGCTTTTTATGCGTTTAATGCGGCTTCAACGGTTTAACTTTGAAACTTCATTCAAACTGTGTCGCGTAGATCTCACTTAGGTGACTTCAGCTATATATTGTTCAACTTTGAAACTTTTATACGTTTTAAACTATTTAATTAAAACTATCAAAATTTCCCCATAGACTTAACATTGTGATTATGACATCACAATTCGATTAGAATCCTATGCCAGAACTCTCTCTCCCAGGCTTTTAGAATCCTATGCCAGAACTCTCAGGCTTCTAGAATCCTACTGTATGCCAGAACTCTCTCTCTCTCAGGCTGGCTCTAATAAGACTACAGATCCTGCTCAACTGTTCCCTGTGCCCACTATCAAATCGTTCAACCATTTAAACTAGGCTACTCAACTATTTAACTGTTCAGCCATTTTAACTGTCAGTTGTCATCAACTGTTTAAACTACTCAACTATTTAACTGTTTGGCTATTCAAACTGTCAGTTTTCATCAACTATGACTCCCTCCAACTGTTTCTACTGCCTGAAACTAAATTCACTATTAATTAATTCAACTATTTAAACTACTCAACTATTTATACTCAACTATTTAACTGTTTGGCTATTCCAACTGTCCGTTTTCATCAACTATGACTCCCTCCAACTGTTTCTACTGCCTGAAACTAAATTCACTATTAAACAATTCAACTATTTAAACTACTCAACTATTTAACTGTTCAGCCATTTTAACTGTCAGTTGTCATCAACTATTTAAACTACTCAACTATTTATATTCAACTATTTAACTGTTTGGCTATTCCAACTGTCCGTTTTCATCAACTATGACTCCCTCCAACTGTTTCTACTGCCTGAAACTAAATTCACTATTAAATAATTCAACTATTTAAACTACTCAACTATTTAACTGTTCAGCCATTTTAACTGTCAGTTGTCATCAACTATTTATACTCAACTATTTAACTGTTTGGCTATTCCAACTCGTTTTCATCAACTATGACTCCCTCCAACTGTTTCTACTGCCTGAAACTAAATTCACTATTTAACAATTCAACTATTTAAACTACTCAACTATTTAACTGTTCAGCCATTTTAACTGTCAGTTGTCATCAACTATGTATCCCACCAACAGTTTCCTCTGCCCACAGCTGTTTCAAAATAAAACACCTTACTAAAATAATTCACTATTAATTAATTCAACTATTTAAACTACTCAACAGTTAAACTTTTTGCCCATTCCAACTGTTAATTGTCATCAACTATGACTCCCATCAACCTTTTATCTGCTTCACCTCTATCTTTGTGCTTGAATGATATTTGAAACATTATCTAACAATATTTTACTGAGCAGAAATGTCTCAATTTTCATGCACTCGTAATTCCTTGGAATTGCTTTCTCTAGTTAGAGTGCATGAAAAATGCACTCTATTGTTATTCCACTTATTAGAGTGCATGAAAATGCACTCTACTGTTATCCTGTTTCTTCTTATTATTATTTTTCCTCTAACGTTTTTGTGCGTGCAATTCAGCTTCAACCGTTTAACGTAGAAACTTCATTCAAACTGCGCTGCGTAGGTCTTACTTAGGTGACTTCAGCTATGTATTTTTCAACTTTGTAACTTTTATACTTTTTGAACTATTAAATAAAAACTATTAAAATTCCCCCCATAGACTTAACATTGCGATTATGACATCATAATAGGGCAATTAGAATCTTATGCCAGGTGGCCAGTCCAGCTGCAGCAGCTCTCTCTCTCTCTCTCTCAGGCTTTAAGCATACAATCTCATTAAGACTACATATCCTGTTAACTGTTTCCTCTGTCCACAACTGTTTAAAAATAAAAGTCCTCACTGCAATAATACACTATTAAATCATTTAACCATTGAAAATACTCAACTATTTAACTGTTCAACCATTCCAACTGTCAGTTATCATCACCTATGCCTCCAGTCAACTACATAAAACCTCCACATACCTAGCAACCAACATAGCAACCATTCAAATTAAGTGTTTATGACCGTTTCCATAGCAACCAACATGATTTTACTACAGTAACTTCTTTATTTCTGATAGTGGCCATCATGGTTACCCTAGCAACAAATGTTTCAAAATAAAAGTCCTCACTAGCAAGTTAGCTAGTTAGCATAGTTAGCATTGTTAGCATAGTTAGCATTTGTAGCATAACTGCTAGAAATGATTAACTAAGTTAGCTAATCAACCTGGTTAGCATTGTAAACATAGTTAGCATTGTTAGCATAGTTAGCATTTTTAACATAACTGTTAGAAATCATCAGTTAAGTTAGCTAATCAACCTGGTTAGCATTGTTAATATAGTTAGCATTGTTAGCATTGTTAGCATTTTTAGCATTAACTGCTAGAAATCATCAACTAAGTTAGCTAATCAACCTCGTTAGCATAGTTAGCATTGTTAGCAGAGTTAGCTTATCTGGTAATCAGGTTAGCTAATTCAAATTTAAACTGTTTATCTTAGCACTATCAACTTTCAAAAACTATGAAACCACCATGTCTACCCTAGCAACACCTTAGTAACCATATCTACATGATTTATCTGTACATTTTTGCATTTTCATGCACTCGTAATTTCCTTGGAATTACATTCTCTAGTTCTTATTATTATAGTTCTTATTCTTCTTCTAACGCTTTTTGTGCGTTTAATGCGGCTTCAACGGTTTAACTTTGAAACTTCATTCAAACTGTGTCGCGTAGATCTTACTTAGGTGACTTCAGACATGTATTTTTCAACTTGGTAACTTTTATACTTTTTAAACTATTTAATTAAAACTATCAAAATTTCCCCATAGACTTAACATTATGATTATGACATCACCGATTAGAATCCTATACCAGAACTCTCTCTCCCAGGCTTTTAGAATCCTATGCCAGAACTCTTAGGCTTCTAGAATCCTACTGTATGCCAGAACTCTCTCTCTCTCAGGCTTTGAGCTCTAATAAGACTGCAGATCCTGTTCAGCTGTTCCCTGTGCCCAAATCTGTTTCAAAATAAAAATCCTCTCTACCATAATTCACTATCAAATCCTTCAACCATTTAAACTACTCAACTATTTAACTGTTCAGCCATTTAAACTGTCAGTGGTCATCAACTATTTAAACTACTCAACTATTTATACTCAACTATTTAACTGTTTGGCTATTCCAATTGTCCGTTTTCATCAACTATGACTCCCTCCAACTGTTTCTACTGCCTGAAACTAAATTCACTATTAAATAATTCAACTATTTAAACTACTCAACTGTTCAGACATTTTAACTGTCAGTTGTCATCAACTATTTAAACTATTCAAACTATTCAACTATTTATACTCAACTATTTAACTGTTTGGCTATTCCAACTGTCCGTTTTCATCAACTATGAGTCCCTCCAACTGTTTCTACTGCCTGAAACTAAATTCACTATTAATTAATTCAACTATTTAAACAACTCAACTATTTAACTGTTTGGCTATTCCAACTGTCTGTTTTCATCAACTATGACTCCCTCCAACTGTTTCTACTGCCTGAAACTAAATTCACTATTAATTAATTCAACTATTTAAACTATTTAACTGTTCAGCCATTCTAACTGTCAGTTGTCATCAACTATGACTCCCTCCAACTGTTTCTACTGCCTGAAACTGTTTCTTAATGAAAGTCCTTACTACAATTATTCACAATTAAAGAATTAAACATTTAAACTGCTCAATTAATCATCTGTTCAGCCATTTTAACTGTCAGTTGTCTTCAACTACGTCTCCCACCACCTATTTCCTCTGCCCACAACTGTTTCAAAATAAGTCATCAGTGTCCTAATTCCGTATTTAATAATGTAACTATTTAAACTAGGGAACTATTTAACTCTTTAGCCATTCCGAATTACAGTTGTCATCAGCTATGTATCCATCCCACCAGGAGTTTCGTCTGCCCACAACTGTTTCAAAATAAAAGTCCTCACACAATAATTCTCTATTAAATAGCTCAACTATTTGAACTACTGAACTTTTTGCTCATTCAAACTGTTAATTGTCATCAACTATGAGTTCCCTTAACCTTTTCTCTACTTCACCTCTATCTTTGTCTCAATTTTCATGCACTCGTAATTCCCTGGAATTGCTTTCTCTAGTTATTACAGTGCATGAAAATGCACTGTACTGTTCTTCCTAGTCTTCTTATTATTATTTTCTTTATTATTATTCCGCTGACAGCTTTTTCTAACCGCAATTTCTCTTCAACCGTTTAACTTAGAAACTTCATTCAAACTTTGTAACGTAGGTATTCTAATGGATCGGGTTGCTATGACTTTTCAACTTTGTAACTTTTATACTTTTTGAACTATAAATTAAAAACTATTAAAAATTTCCCCATAGACTTAACATTGGCCTCTATGACATCACAATCGGGTCGTTGAGCAATTAGAATCTTATGCCAGGTGGCCAGCCCCACCTGCAGCAGCCCTCTCTCTCTCAGGCTTTAAGCATACAATCTCTCTGTGAAGACTACATATCCTGTTAACTGTTTCCTCTGTCCACAACTGTTTCAAAATAAAAGTCCTCACTGCAATAATACACTATTAAATCATTTAACCACTGAAACTACTAGCCTGGCACGCCCTCCCAGTGACGCAACGCCTTCAGGCTTTTGCTGCTGGTCTGGTCAACTGCTCATTGAGAAGGATTTCTGAGTTCCCGAAATCTGCGGAACTGCCCCCTTTGGTCGAGAACCAATCAACTTTGAGCAGCTCCAACGGCTCTGGGTAGAGGCGTGTTCAAGACAGCGGAAATAGTGTTGTTATTGGTTTAAACTCGGCAATCCGCTTTCTGACATCTACCAGTAGCAAACCGAGGCACTTAAAGGAGGCGGGTCAACCAGCGCTGGCAAGAAACCGTGCTAGCACAGGCTGTTGGTCAGACTAAAGTCTCGCAGAGCCTTTGAAAGTCGATGGTAATCAGGCTATGAAACTACTCAACTATTTAACTGTTCAACCATTCCAACTGTCATTTATCATCAACTATGCCTCCAGTCAACTAAATGAATCCTCCATGTACCTAGCAACCAACATAGCAACCATTAAAATTAAGCGTTTTTGACAGTTTCCATAGCAACCAACATGATTATACTACAGTAACTTCTTTATTCTTGATAGTGGGCACCATGGATACCCTAGCAACTACTGTTTCAAAATAAAAGTCCTCACTAGCAAGTTAGCATTGTTAGCATGGTTAGCACAGTTAGCATTGTTAACATAGTTAGCATTTTTAGCATAACTGCTAAAAATGATTAGCTAAGTTAGCTCATCAACCTGGTTAGCATTGTTAGCATAGTTAGCATTGTTAACATAGTTAGCATTTTTAGCACAACTGCTAAAATGATTAGCTAAGTTAGCTAATCAACGTGGTTAGCATAGTTAACATAGTTAGCAATGTTAGCATAGTTAGCATTTTTTAGCATTACTGCTAGAAATCATCAGCTAAGTTAACTTATCAACCTGGTTAGCATTGTTAGCATAGTTAACATTTTAGAATACCTGTTAGAAATTATTAGTTAAGTTAGAACAGGAATGTTTAAGCTTTAAAATGTCTACCTTAACACTATCAACTCTCTTTAAACTATGCAACCACCATGTTTACCCTAGCTACACCTTAGTAGCCATATCTACATTTTTTTTGCATTTTCATGCACTGGTAATTCCTTGGAATTGCATTTCTAGTTCTTATTCTTCTTCTAACGCTTTTTATGCGTGTAATGCGGCTTCAACGGTTTAACTTTGAAACTTCATTCAAACTGTGTCGCGTAGATCTCACTTAGGTGACTTCAGCTATATATTGTTCAACTTTGAAACTTTTATACTTTTTAAACTATTTAATTAAAACTATCAAAATTTCCCCATAGACTTAACATTGTGATTATGACATCACAATTCGATTAGAATCCTATGCCAGAACTCTCTCTCCCAGGCTTTTAGAATCCTATGCCAGAACTCTCAGGCTTCTAGAATCCTACTGTATGCCAGAACTCTCTCTCTCTCAGGCTGGCTCTAATAAGACTACAGATCCTGCTCAACTGTTCCCTGTGCCCACTATCAAATCGTTCAACCATTTAAACTAGGCTACTCAACTATTTAACTGTTCAGCCATTTTAACTGTCAGTTGTCATCAACTGTTTAAACTACTCAACTATTTAACTGTTTGGCTATTGAAACTGTCAGTTTTCATCAACTATGACTCCCTCCAACTGTTTCTACTGCCTGAAACTAAATTCACTATTAATTAATTCAACTATTTAAACTACTCAACTAAACTACTCAACTTTTTAACTGTTTGGCTATTCCAACTGTCCGTTTTCATCAACTATGACTCCCTCCAACTGTTTCTACTGCCTGAAACTAAATTCACTATTAATTAATTAAACTATTTAAACTACTCAACTAAACTACTCAACTATTTAACTGTTTGGCTATTCCAACTGTCAGTTTGGATCAACGAAGACTCCTTCCAACTGTTTCTACTGCCTGAAACTGTTTCAAAATAAAAGTCCTCACTAAAATAATTCACTATTAATTAAGTCAACTGTTTAAACTGCTCAACTATTAACTGCTCAACTATTAAGTGTTTGGCTATTCCAACTGTCAGTTTGCATCAACTATGACTCCCTCCAACTGTTTCTACTGCCTGAAACTGTTTCAAAATAAAAGTCCTCACTCAAATATTTCACTATTAATTAATTCAACTATTTAAACTATTCAACTATTTAACTGTTCAGCCATTCTAACTGTCAGTTGTCATCAACTATGACTCCCTCCAACTGTTTCTACTGCCTGAAACTGTTTCTTAATGAAAGTCCTTACTACAATTATTCACAATTAAAGAATTAAACATTTAAACTGCTCAATTAATCAACTGTTCAGCCATTTTAACTGCCAGTTGTCTTATGACTCCCACCACCTATTTCCTCTGCCCACAACTGTTTCAAAATAAGTCATTAGTGTCATAATTCCATATTAAATAATGTAACTATTTAAACTATGCAACAATTTAACTCTTTAGCCATTCCGAATTACAGTTGTCATCAGCTATGTATCCCACCAACAGTTTCCTCTGCCCAGAACTGTTTCAAAATAAAAGTCCTCAAACAATAATTCTCTATTAAATAGCTCAACTATTTGAACTACTCAACTGTTTAACTTTTTGCTCATTCCAACTGTTAATTGTCATCAACTATGACTCCCCTCAACCTTTTCTCTACTTTACCTCTATCTTTGTCACAATTTTCATGCACTCGTAATTCCCTGGAATTGCTTTCTCTAGTTCCTTGGAATTGCATTTCTAGTTCTTCTTCTAACGCACGCAATTCAGCTTTAACCGCTTCACGTAGAAACTCCATTCAAACTATGTCGCGTAGGTCTTACTTACGCGATGTGGGCAAAGTATTTTTCAACTTTGTAACTTTTATACTTTTTAAACTATTAGTTAAAAACTATTACAATTTCCCCCATAGACTTAACATTGCTCATTATGACATCACGGCAGCAATTAGAATCTTACGCCAGGTGGCCGGCCACCTGGGCACCAACTGTCAGTTTCTCTGGCTTTAAGCATACAGTCTCTCAGAAGACTACATATCCTGTTAACTGTTTCCTCTGTCCACAACTGTTTCAAAATAAAAGTCCTCACTGCAATAATACACTTTTAAATCATTTAACCATTGAAACTACTCAACTATTGAACTGTTCAACCATTCCAACTGTCAGTTATCATCCACTATGCCTCCAGTCAACTACATGAAACCTCCATGTACCTAGCAACCAACATAGCAACCATTAAAATTAAGTGTTTATGACCGTTTCCATAGCAACCAACATGATTATACTGCAGTAACTTCTTGTTTCTTGATAGTGGCCACCATGGATACCCTAGCAACAAATGTTTCAAAATAAAAGTCCTCACTAGCAAGTTAGCTAGTTAGCATGGTTAGCATAGTTAGCATTGTTAGCATAGGTAGCATTTTTAGCATAACTGCAAAAAATCATCAACTAAGTTAGCTAATCAACCTGGTTAGCATTATTAGCAAATTTAGCATTGTTAGCATAGTTAGCATTTTTAGCATTACTGCTAGAAATCATCGGTTAAGTTAGCTAATCAACCTGGTTAGCATTGCTAGCATAATTAGCATTTTTAGCGTAACTGCTAGAAATCATTACCTAAGTTAGCTAATCAACATTTTAACATGAATAGAAATCATTAGTTAAGTTAGAGCTGGAATGTTTCATCTTTAAACTGTCTACCTTCACACTATCAACTCTCTGTAAACTATGCAACCACCATGTTTACCCTAGCTACACCTTAGTAACCATATCTACATTATCTATCTATTTTTGCATTTTCATGCACTGGTAATTCCTTGGAATTGCATTTCTAGTTCTTCTTCTAACGCACGCAATTCAGCTTGAACCGTTTAACGTAGAAACTTCATTCAAACTGTGTTACGAAGGTCTTGCTTAGGACATCAGCGCAATGTATTTTTTAACTTTGTAACTTTTATACTTTTTAAACTATAAATTAAAAACTATTAACAATTTCCCCATAGACTTAACATTGCTCATTATGACATCACGGCAGCAATTAGAATGTTACCCCAGCTGGTCAGCCACCTGGGCACCAACTGTCAGTTTCTCTCAGGCTCCTCTCTGAAGACTACATATTCTGTTCCCCTGTATCCTCTGCGCACAACAGTATCAAAATAAGTCCTCCTAATTCCATCCAACTTTATATCCATTCATCTTCTTCAAACCATTCACTCATCCACCCATTCTAAACAGTCTGCATATCAACAACATCAATTAGACGCTCTACATTGAACTTTTAAACAATCTACTCTGTCTCAGGCTGGCTCTCTTAAGACTAGCCAGTTAAATTGATTACACCTGTATCTGTATCCACTACTCTCAGTAGAGAGCTGTGTCTCTCCATTCTACAAGAATATAAGGCACATTCCATCTAACATTCTATCCATTCATCTTCTTCAGACCATTCACTCATCCACCCATTAAACTGTCTATCAACATCTATTAAACAATCTGTCTATCAACATCCATTAAACTCTCTGTCTATCAACATTAATTAGACTATCTACATTCAACTTTTAAATTATTTACTCTGTCTCAGGCTTTAAGAGTACTCTGGCTCTCGTAAGACTAGCCAGTTAAATTGATTACACCTGTGTCAACTACTCTCAGAGAGCTGTATCAGTGTCTCTCTAAACAAGAATATAAGGCACATTCCATCCAACATTCTATCCATTCATCTTCTTCAGACCATTCACTCATCCACCCATTAAACTGTCAATCAATATCTATTAAACAATCTGCCTATCAACATCCATTAAACATCCTGTCTATCAACATTAATTAGACTATCTACATACAACTTTTAAAGTACAGTGCCTATAGAAAGTCGTCATACCCTTTTGAAATAGTTACTTTTTTTGTCTTACAGCCTGAAATCAAAACCCATTTTAAAAAAAATCTTTTCCAGTTTTATTAACAAATTTAGCTGTACAACATCAAAATAATGGAAAAAAAGTAAACAGTTCTGAAAATTAATAAAAAATGAAAAACTAGAATAACAGGGTTGGAAAAGTCATCATACCCCTGACTAAATACTTTGTAAAACTTCCTTTTTCTTTCATTACAGCCATCAATCTGTTTGGACATGTCTCTATTATAGCTTTGCACACCTAGATAGGGGAATATTTGCCCAATTTTCCGTACAGAAATGTTAAAATTTAGTCAAATTCTGTAGGGAATGGCGATGGACTGCTCTCTTCAAGTCAATCCACATATTTTCTATAGGATTTAAGTCAGGGCTCTGACTTTGCCACTCAAGGATATTCACCATCCTATCCTTAAGCCACTGCTTTGTTCTTTTGGCAGTATGTTTAGGATTATTGTCGTGTTGGAAGGCGAATGACCTCCCCATCCTCAGCTGTCTAGGAGAGGGACGCAGGTTTTCCTTAAGAATGTGGGTGTACTTGGCAGCATCCATTTTCCCTTCTATCCTGACCAATTGCCCAGTTCCCGCTGAAAAGAAACATCCCCACAACATAATGTTGCCCCCACCATGCTTCACACTAGGTATGGTGTGTTTTGGGTGGTGTACTGTGTTGGTTTTCGCCAAACATTGCGCTTGGAGTTCAGTGCAAAAAACACATCTGGAATATTCTGCTACCATGTGGGAAAAGCTTATATGGTCAGATGAGACTAAGATCGAACTTTTTGGAGACTAAGATTGAAGTTTTTGGACTGAGCTCCAGGCGCTAAACAAACACAGTATACACACCCAAACACACCCAAAACACACCATACCTACTTTGAAGCATGGTGGGGGCAACATTATGTTTTGGGGATGTTTCTCTTCAGCGGGGACTGGGCAATTGGTCAGGATAGAAGGGAAAATGGATGCTGCCAAGTACACCAAAATTCTTGAGGAAAACTTGCGTCCCTCTCCTAAACAGCTGAGGATGGGGAGGTCATTCGCCTTCCAACACGACAAAAATCCTAAACATACTGCCAAAAGAACAAAGCAGTGGCTTAAGGATAGGATGGTGAATATCCTTGAGTGGCAAAGTCAGAGCCCTGACTTAAATCCTATAGAAAATATGTGGATTGACTTGAAGAGAGCAGTCCATCGCCATTCCCTACAGAATTTGACGAAATTTTAACATTTCTGCACGGAAAATTGGGCAAAAATTCCCCTATCTAGGTGTGCAAAGCTGTAATAGAGACATATCCAAACAGATTGATGGCTGTAATGAAAGGAAAAGGAAGCTTTACAAAGTATTAAGTCAGGGGTATGATGACTTTTTCAACCCTGTTATTCTAGTTTTTAATTTTTTATTAATTTTCAGAACTGTTGACTTTTTTTTCATTATTTTGATGTTGTACAGCTACATTTGTAAATAAAACTGGAAAAGATTTTTTTAAAAATGGGTTTTGATTTCAGGCTGTAAGACAAAAAAAAATAACTATTTCAAAAGGGTATGATAACTTTCTATAGGCACTGTATTTACTGTGCCCTCTCAAGCAGCGTTTATATGTCCTCCCTCGCTCCTCGATCCTCAATGATCTACATAAAGAAAGATAGAAGAAGGGCTAGACTATCCCATTGTTGCCGCTCCATCATTCTTTATGTAGATCAGTGAGGAGCGAGAGAGGACGCGTAAACGCTATGAGAGGCACCTTCTGTCTCAGGCTTTAAGTATACAATCTCATTAAGACTACAGATCCTGTTTCACTACTTCCTCTGTCCACAACTGTTTCAAAATAAAGGTTCTCACTGCAATAATACACTATTAAACCATTTAACCATTGAAACTACTCAACTATTGAACTGTTCAACCATTCCAACTGTCAGTTATCATCCACTATGCCTCCAGTCAACTACATGAAACCTCCATGTACCTAGCAACCAACAGAGCAACCATTAAAATTAAGTGTTTATGACTGTTTCCATAGCAACCAACATGATTATACTGCAGTAACTTCTTGTTTCCTGATAGTGGCCACTATGGATACCCTAGCAACAAATGTTTCAAAATAAAAGTCCTCACTAGCAAGTTAGCTAGTTAGCATGGTTAACATAGTTAGCATTGATAGCATTTTTAACATAACTGCAAAAAATCATCAACTAAGTTAGCTAATCAACCTGGTTAGCATTGTTAGCAAATGTAGCATTGTTAGCATAGTTAGCATTTTTAGCATTACTGCTAGAAATCATCGTTTAAGTTAGCTAATCAACCTGGTTAGCATTGTTAGTAAAGTTAGCATTGCTAGCATAATTAGCATTTTTAGCGTAACTGCTAGAAATCATTAGCTAAGTTAGCTAATCAACATTTTAACATGAATAGAAATCATTAGTTAAGTTAGAACTGGAATGTTTCATCTTTAAACTGTCTACCTTCACACTATCAACTCTCTGTAAACTATGCAACCACCATGTTTACCCTAGCTACACCTTAGTAACCATATCTACATTATCTATCTATTTTTGCATTTTCATGCACTGGTAATTCCTTGGAATTGCATTTCTAGTTCTTCTTCTAACGCACGCAATTCAGCTTCAACCGCTTCACGTAGAAACTCCATTCAAACTATGTCGCGTAGGTCTTACTTACGCGATGTGGGCAAAGTATTTTTCAACTTTGTAACTTTTATACTTTTTAAACTATTAGTTAAAAACTATTACAATTTCCCCCATAGACTTAACATTGCTCATTATGACATCACGGCAGCAATTAGAATCTTACTCCAGCTGGTCAGCCACCTGGGCACCAACTGTCAGTTTCTCTCAGGCAATCTCTCTGAAGACTACATATTCTGTTCCCCTGTATCCTCTGTGCACAACAGTATCAAAATAAGTCCTCCTAATTCCATCCAACTTTATATCCATTCATCTTCTTCAAACCATTCACTCATCCAACCATTCTAAACAGTCTGCCTATCAACATCAATTAGACGTTCTACATTCAACTTTTAAACAATCTACTCTGTCTCAGGCTGGCTCTCTTAAGACTAGCCAGTTAAATTGATTACACCTGTATCTGTATCCACTACTCTCAGTAGAGAGCTGTGTCTCTCCATTCTACAAGAATATAAGGCACATTCCATTCAACATTCTATCCATTCATCTTCTTCAGACCATTCACTCATCCACCCATTCTAAACAGTCTGCCTATCAACATCAATTAGACGTTCTACATTCAACTTTTAAACAATCTACTCTGTCTCAGGCTGGCTCTCTTAAGACTAGCCAGTTAAATTGATTACACCTGTATCTGTATCCACTACTCTCAGTAGAGAGCTGTGTCTCTCCATTCTACAAGAATATAAGGCACATTCCATTCAACATTCTATCCATTCATCTTCTTCAGACCATTCACTCATCCACCCATTAAACTGTCTATCAACATCTATTAAACAATCTGTCTATCAACATCCATTAAACTCTCTGTCTATCAACATTAATTAGACTATCTACATTCAACTTTTTAATTATTTACTCTGTCTCAGGCTTTAAGAGTACACTCTGGCTCTCTTAAGACTAGCCAGTTAAATTGATTACACCTGTGTCAACTACTCTCAGAGAGCTGTATCAGTGTCTCTCTTAACAAGAATATAAGGCACATTCCATCCAACCTTCTATCCATTCATCTTCTTCAGACCATTCACTCATCCACCATTAAACTGTCAATCAATATCTATTAAACAATCTGCCTATCAACATCCACTAAACATTCTGTCTATCAACATTAATTAGACTATCTACATACAACTTTTAAAGTATTTACTGTGGGTCCCTCTCAAGCAGCGTTTATATGTCCTCCCTCGCTCCTCGATCCTCAATGATCTACATAAAGAAAGATAGAAGAAGGGCTAGACTATCCCATTGTTGCCGCTCCATCATTCTTTATGTAGATCAGTGAGGAGCGAGAGAGGACGCGTAAACGCTATATGAGAGGCACCTTCTGTCTCAGGCTTTAAGCATACAATCTCATTAAGACTACAGATCCTGTTAACTGTTTCCTCTGTCCACAACTGTTTCAAAATAAAACTCCTCACTGCAATAATACACTATTAAATCATTTGACCATTGAAACTACTCAACTATTTAACTGTTCAACCATTCCAACTGTCAGTTATCATCAACTATGCCTCCAGTCAACTACATGAAACCTCCATGTACCTAGCAACCAACATAGCAACCATTAAAATTACGTGTTTATGACCGTTTCCATAGCAACCAACATGATTATACTGCAGTAACTTCTTGTTTCCTGATAGTGGCCACCATGGATACCCTAGCAACAAATGTTTCAAAATAAAAGTCCTCACTAGCAAGTTAGCTAGTTAGCATAGTTAGCATTGTTAGCATAGTTAGCATTTTTAGCATAACTGCAAAAAATCATCAACTAAGTTAGCTAATCAACCTGGTTAGCATTGTTAGCAAATCTAGCATTGTTAGCATAGTTAGCATTTTTAGCATTACTGCTAGAAATCATCGGTTAAGTTAGCTAATCAACCTGGTTAGCATTGTTAGTAAAGTTAGCATTGCTAACATAATTAGCATTTTTAGCGCAACTGCTAGAAATCATTAGCTAAGTTAGCTAATCAACATTTTAACATGAATAGAAATCATTAGTTAAGTTAGAACTGGAACGTTTCATCTTTAAACTGTCTACCTTCACACCATCAACTCTCTGTAAACTATGCAACCACCATGTTTACCCTAGCTACACCTTAGTAACCATATCAACATTATCTATCTATTTTTGCATTTTCATGCACTGGTAATTCCTTGGAATTGCATTTCTAGTTCTTCTTCTAACGCATTTAATGCAGCTTCAACCGTTTAACGTAGAAACTTCATTCAAACTTTGTAACGTAGGTCTTGCTTAGGACACCCGTGCTATTTATTTTTCAACTTTGTAACTTTTATACTTTTTAAACTATAAATTAAAAACTATTAAAATTTCCCCATAGACTTAACATTGTGATTATGACATCATAATAGGGCAATTAGAATCTTCTGCCAGGTGGCCAGGCCAGCTGCAGCAGCTCTCTCTCTCTCTCAGGCTTTAAGCATACATTCTCTGTGAAGACTACATATACCTGTTAAACTGTTTCCTCTTTCCACAACTGTTTCAAAATAAAAGTCCTCACTGCAATAATACACTATTAAATCATTTAACCATTGAAACTACTCAACTATTGAACTGTTCAACCATTCCAACTGTCAGTTATCATCAACTATGCCTCCAGTCAACTACATGAGACCTCCATGCACCTAGCAACCATCATAGCAACCATCAAAATTAAGCGTTTATGACCGTTTCCATAGCAACCAACATGATTTTACTACAGTAACTTCTTTATTCCTGATAGTGGCAGCCATGGATACCCCATCAACAAATGTTTCAAAATAAAAGTCCTCAGTACCAAGTTAGCTAGTTAGCATGGTTAGCATAGTTAACATTGTTAGCATAGTTAGCATTTTTAGCATAACTGCAAAAAAATCATCAACTAAGTTAGCTAATCAACCTGGTTAGCATTGTTAGCATAGTTAGCATTTTTAGCATTACTGCTAGAAATCATCAGTTAAGTTAGCTAATCAACCTGGTTAGCATTGTTAGTAAAGTTAGCATTGCTAGCATAATTAGCATTTTTAGCGTAACTGCTAGAAATCATTAGCTAAGTTAGCTAATCAACATTTTTACATGAATAGAAATCATTAGTTAAGTTAGAACTGGAATGTTTCATCTTTAAACTGTCTACCTTCACACTATCAACTCTCTGTAAACTATGCAACCACCATGTTTACCCTAGCTACACCTTAGTAACCATATCTACATTATCTATCTATTTTTGCATTTTCATGCACTGGTAATTCCTTGGAATTGCATTTCTAGTTCTTCTTCTAACGCACGCAATTCAGCTTCAACCGCTTAACGTAGAAACTCCATTCAAATTTTGACGCGTAGGTCTTACTTACGCGATGTGGGCTTTGTATTTTTCAACTTTGTAACTTTTATACTTTTTAAACTATTAGTTAAAAACTATTACAATTTCCCCCATAGACTTAACATGGCTCATTATGACATCACGGCAGCAATTAGAATGTTACCCCAGCTGGTCAGCCACCTGGGCACCAACTGTCAGTTTCTCTCAGGCTTTACAATCTCTCTGAAGACTACATATTCTGTTCCCCTGTATCCTCTGCGCACAACAGTATCAAAATAAGTCCTCCTAATTCCATTCAACTTTATATCCATTCATCTTCTTCAAACCATTCACTCATCCACCCATTCTAAACAGTCTGCCTATCAACATCAATTAGACGCTCTACATTCAACTTTTAAACAATCTACTCTGTCTCAGGCTGGCTCTCTTAAGACTAGCCAGTTAAATTGATTACACCTGTATCTGTATCCACTACTCTCAGTAGAGAGCTGTCTCTCCATTCTACAAGAATATAAGGCACATTCCATCCAACATTCTATCCATTCATCTTCTTCAGACCATTCACTCATCCACCCATTAAACTGTCTATCAACATCTATTAAACAATCTGTCTATCAACATCCATTAAACTCTCTGTCTATCAACATTAATTAGACTATCTACATTCAACTTTTAAATTATTTACTCTGTCTCAGGCTTTAAGAGTACTCTGGCTCTCTTAAGACTAGCCAGTTAAATTGATTAAACCTGTGTCAACTACTCTCAGAGAGGTGTATCAGTGTCTCTCTTAACAAGAATATAAGGCACATTTCATCCAACCTTCTATCCATTCATCTTCTTCAGACCATTCACTCATCCACCCATTAAACTGTCAATCAATATCTATTAAACAATCTGCCTATCAACATCCATGAAACATTCTGTCTATCAACATTAATTAGACTATCTACATACAACTTTTAAAGTATTTACTGTGGGTCCCTCTCAAGCAGCGTTT
Source organism: Sardina pilchardus (assembly GCF_963854185.1). Classification (NCBI taxonomy): domain Eukaryota; kingdom Metazoa; phylum Chordata; class Actinopteri; order Clupeiformes; family Clupeidae; genus Sardina; species Sardina pilchardus. The sequence continues at coordinate 26,630,659 of NC_085014.1, forward strand.
ATATGTCCTCCCTCGCTCCTCGATCCTCAATGATCTACATAAAGAAAGATAGAAGAGGGGCTAGACTATCCCATTGTTGCCGCTCCATCATTCTTTATGTAGATCAGTGAGGAGCGAGAGAGGACGCGTAAACGCTATATGAGAGGCACCTTCTGTCTCAGGCTTTAAGCATACAATCTCATTAAGACTACAGATCCTGTTTCACTACGTCCTCTGTCCACAACTGTTTCAAAATAAAGGTCCTCACTGCAATAATACACTATTAAATCATTTAACCATTGAAACTACTCAACTATTGAACTGTTCAACCATTCCAACTGTCAGTTATCATCCACTATGCCTCCAGTCAACTACATGAAACCTCCATGTACCTAGCAACCAACATAGCAACCATTAAAATTAAGTGTTTGTGACCGTTTCCATAGCAACCAACATGATTATACTGCAGTAACTTCTTGTTTCCTGATAGTGGCCACCATGGATACCCTAGCAAAAAAATTTTTCAAAATAAAAGTCCTCACTAGCAAGTTAGCTAGTTAACATGGTTAGCATAGTTAGCATTGTTAGCATAGTTAGCATTTTTAGTATAACTGCAAAAAATCATCAACTAAGTTAGCTAATCAACCTGGTTAGCATTGTTAGCAAATTTAGCATTGTTAGCATAGTTAGCATTTTTAACATTACTGCTAGAAATCATCGGTTAAGTTAGCTAATCAACCTGGTTAGCATTGTTAGTAAAGTTAGCATTGCTAGCATAATAAGCATTTTTAGCGTAACTGCTAGAAATCATTAGCTAAGTTAGCTAATCAACATTTTAACATGAATAGAAATCATTAGTTAAGTTAGAACTGGAACGTTTCATCTTTAAAACGTCTACCTTCACACTATCAACTCTCTGTAAACTATGCAACCACCATGTTTACCCTAGCTACACCTTAGTAACCATATCTACATTATCTATCTATTTTTGCATTTTCATGCACTGGTAATTCCTTGGAATTGCATTTCTAGTTTTAAATGTGCTGCCATATGAATGCAAGTGCCATATAGCATTTTTTTCTGCAAACAGATCTGCAAATCAGCATTTTGTTTGTACAGTAGCAGTTCAATAAATGATTTAGAGTAAATCTCAACTTAAGCAATGTAATCAAAACAAAGACAAATTTAAAGCTTATTGTACGCACACTTTTTTGGTAAAGCCTTTAACATTGCGTGTAGTCAGATATTTCCATAATAGGCTACTTGTTGTAATAAGCCTAGCCTGGTATAATGTCAAAATATTTTTTTATTTAGGCCTATAGGTCATTAACTAAATGCATAACATGGGTCACAAGTTACCCGGACGAGTTTATTTTTTCTGTAACTCAGCTATAACTTATATTCATGACCCAGCACTCCATGAATTCCTCAATTAACTTGTTTTTGTTCATTACAAGACTAAATATATATTTTTTCTCTTTTTAAGTAAAAACACTTTTTCTGTCACTACCCCTCTAATGCATAACATGGGTCACAAGTGACCCGCATTCATTTTCTATGGAGTTTTGTTGAAGAGTTAGGGTTTCTTAGCTATTTTTAAAGGTATACTATGCAACGTTTTTCAGTTAATCAATTCGTTCCATACTGTTATATATGATTAAATTAGTCATTACCGGTCGAACGGTGTTTTTTTGGCCGCTCTAGTGGTCTCTAGCGGTAAAACCACACTTGCAACTTCAGGAGACACCGGGCACGCACCCATGCTCTACTCCAGGAAGTGTCATGTAAAGTCTCATGAAAAGGCACGGCAGACTGACCGATTGAGGAGTTTTGTCAAATATACACGCTAAAACTGTAGGGGAAGCTCTGAAGAGAAATATCCAAGCATAAAACGAGCGAAAATGAAAAGTGAAAGCGAAACCGGCGATGAAATCGCCAATCCTGCATAGTATACCTTTAATAAAATAATTTAATTTGTCATCTAATCTTCCAGGTTTCCATCACTTACTTAGTTTCTTCCAAACATGAATTGTTATTTTCATTAATTGATGGATACTCCTTGAATTCTAACTCTTTTTATTTGCCTAAATTACATTTGAACACATGGGTCACAAATGACCCGCATTCATTTCCTATGTAAAATTAGCCTATAATCAGAATTTCTTTGCAGTACTCTTTGAAATCTGTGTAATTAGTCATTTAATATTCAAATTTACCATTACAAATTCAGATTTGAATAAACAGCAATAATTAGGTTCACTCCTCTATGACTACTCTATGAATGTGACTCTATGAAGTTTAGTGAAACAATACAATGATTGAACACATGGGTCAGAAATGACCTGTGTGTGCGCAAGGTGTGATTGTGTAAGATAATGAATATTATGAGAACAATTTTAATACAAACAACAAATTCTAATATTTCTAATACTAATCTGATTAGAAATAGTTGTTATAGGCCCCAGCCGTGGCGCGACTGGTTGAGGCACCTGCACCACACTCCGGCGACCCGGGTTTGATTCCTGTCCCGTGGTCCTTTCCAGATCCCACCCCAATTCTCTCTCCCGCTCACTTCCTGTCATACTCTACTGTCCTGTCCAATCGGTCTCTGTCAGTTACGTTATTATTTTCATTGTGACGTCTACGAGCCGCCATTTGTAATGTACTACTTGATGGAACGATACACTGTGACAGTGGGCGGCAACTCTGAGGCAAAGTGAAGTAGCGAAATTAGTAGCCAATTAGCCTATCTGCTATCTTTCATATATCTAGCGAAAAAAAATGGATAAGAACAGACAGCGTGAGAGGATACCATATAGAGACAAGCTCAGCAAAGATGCCAAAGACCGTTATTGCGAAAAATTGTTTTCTATTAATAACATCGACCCATACGATCTGACAGAAAAAGCTGGAGCACCGATCCTGTATTGCTACCTCCAACATCTTACTTGGATATTACTAACTACCTCATCCACGGCATTAGTGCTTACACTTACGAGCAGTTTCGTAACTATAAATCTCTTGAAGCCCACGGACATTTCACCAATGGTTGGGTACAGGATTTGTTGACATTTCGACCAAAGGACTGTGACAACGCCATTGTATCCACTAAGGTAAGCTGGTTTTCAACATTTTCAACTGTTTTACAAGGCTGATGTAGCCTATCCTAAATAGACCAAGGTTACTTAAGACGGGAGGGATCAGCTTTTGGGATCGGGGAGGGGCCAACAATAACATCCATATGGTGCGGTATTTTTTTGTTTGTTTGTGTAGGTGCGTCATGTGCCTGTTTTGATTAGTCTAGTGGCAGCAATATGGGTTACACGCACTACGATGCACCGCAGGCCGGGGAATAGGCGAGGCCTATAACGTATCTGCTACATATATTCAACTTGTCATATAAACAGACATTAATTACCACTTAGTCAATAAAGTCAATAAATAGCCTAGTATTTATAGGAAATAAATACATACACATAAATGCAAAACGTGCAATACATTGTTAAAGTGCAAGGTGCAAAAGGAGTCAGTAGCCTACATGCTTAGGTCAACAACATGCATGACTAGGCTATGTATAGTCCATGATTGGATCATGTGGGTAAAGTGTGTGATAGATTAGTTTAAGTTAATGAATCAGTAGATAGATGGATGGATAGATAGATGCCCCACATCAAAGTAACTCATTATTCTATATTTTCTACAGGTCTTACACTCGCAGCGTCTGAATGATACACCACTCAAACCATGGGCCATCATCAACTCATCAGGGGCTATAATCTCAGGCCATTGTACATGCATGGCTGGTATAGCTGAGACATGTACACATGTTGCAGCAATGCTCTTCAAATTGGAGGCAGTGGTGAGATGCAGGGAGATGCCAACAGTGACCGGCCAGCCTGCATACTGGATGATACCAAGCAACATGACAAAGGTGGGTCCAGAGGCAGGACACAGAATAGATTTCACCTCTGCAAAAGCCAAAAGAAAGTAATTTAACAGACTTCTGGATGGGGAGGAGTCGACCATGCCTGCTCTAAGAACGTCATCAAACGCCTCCTGCAAATTCGGTGTTGCTACAGAGGAGCAGTGGATGTCATATCTTGAACAACTTCACAAAGTGTCCCCTAAAGCTGCTGTTCTATCAAATTTTTCCGGTTATTGCGATGCTTTTGCAGACCCTATACAGCCACTCTCAGCACCAACCTCATTGCGCCATCTCCGGGATGAGCAAATGGATGGCACTGAACTGCCCGCCTTGCGTCTACACTGCAAGACCTTAATAGGTAGGGCAGATGTTTCCCTTGATCAGGCCCAATCTGTCGAAAGACAAACCAAGAGGCAGCACCAATCCTCGTCTTGGTATCAGTTTCGCACTGGAAGGATCACTGCGTCAAACATGCATTCGGTCTTTGTGTCTAACTTGGAAAAGCCTGCGTTGTCTACTGTCAAAGCTGTGTGTTACCCAAACAACGGTACTGCCAACCACTGTGCTGCTACTACATGGGGAAGACAAAATGAAGGGAATGCAAGAGCACAGTATAGAATGCAGGCTGAGAATCATCACTGTGGCATGGAAATGAGTGAGTGTGGTTTCATCATAAACCCAAAGTTTCCTCATGTTGGAGCATCACCAGATGGGACTGTTCAATGTATCTGTTGTGGAAGGGGCTGCATTGAGATTAAGTGCCCATACAAGTACCGTGACCACACCGTTGAGGAAGCATGCAACAGTGGTGACACAAACTTCTGTTTGGAAGTAGTGGATGGGGAGCTTCAACTGAAGAAAAGTAGTCCATACTACAAGCAAGTACAGACACAAATGTTTGTCACTGATGTGGATTACTGCGATTTTGTTTTGTGGACTTTGAAAGATTGCGTTGTGCTGCGGATTGCACCTGACCCTCTCCTCTGGAATGCCCTTTTGGAGAAGGCACGGCGATTTTTTGAGCTTGTGTCTCTCCCTGAGCTTGTAACGGGTTACTTTACTTCAACATCCACTGTTGTGCAACATACATAAATACTATATTTCTACTCTATACTTAATATCTTTATTGCTTGATTATATGCACTTTTTTACTATTCAACACTATTTACAGTTTAAAAACTGGCTTACCTTCATTTTGTTACTGTTCAGCACTGATTACAGCACTGATTTGCACTTAAATTGAATTAATTTAATGTTTGTTTACAATTAAACATTGACTTGTGTGAACGGTACTGGGTTCCATACCTCATTCTGTCTAGTAAAGCTTCATAAGGAAAACAGAAGAATAGATTTAAGAATCACCATCACATACTTTATTGTACATACAACACCAAGTCAAATAAATTAGTTTTTAAACAGTATAAGTATAAGTAAATGGAAATTAAAATATGTACAGTAGAAACAAAAGTTACTTAAAAGTTCAATAGGATCCTAAACACACTCACAGAATGTGATCCTTGGAGAAACACAAAGAAAGTCCATTCTAAATTATGGCTGGACATTGGTTATTCAATGCACAACACACAGTAACAATCTTGTCAAGAAATGTGACATCCTCACCTTCACATGGAAGAATCATGTTGATGGGTATAGTTCCTGTTAGGATTGTGTACTTCTGACAAATATTCCCAATGACTCTTTCGACATGAATTCTCAAGTGTGCTATCTTTCTAGTCTCCTCTACATCCCTTGCAGTCAGTTGACAGCGACCTTTTGTGAATGCTGGAAGTTTTACCTCTGCACACAACATACCAACAGTTTCCTGAATGTCAAAGCCTCTGTCAGCCATTACGATATCACCAGGCAGCAAGTTGTTAAGAAACCCACTGTTCTGCGTAATATGTTTATCACTTGTGCGGCCACCCCAGCCTTTTGATAAAAAACAAATTGATCCCTTGGGTGTAATACCAATCAAATATTTCATGGTGTGTGTGTGTTTGTAACTGGAAAACATCTGAGCACGTGCCTTCAGATTGGTTGGTCTTTCTGTGAAAATCTCAAAACAGTCAATTATCACTGCAACTCTGTGTCCAAATGCCTCCACAAACTGGTGTGGCATAACGCTACGCAAAGTGTCCCTGTCAGGCCATACAATGGAACGCTTCAGGTTTGCATACAAGAATGCCACAGTGTCATTGAATGTCCTATATACAGTCTTTGGAGACACACGGAAGAGATGGGCCAGGTGTAGTGCAGGCAGATCCAATCTAAGACGCATGAAAGTTAGCAAAATCATTTGGAAAGGAGTGAGTATTTTTCTCTGGTCTGCCATTAGAGGCACCAAGAAATTGAAAAGAGCCATAAATGTTGCCAAGTTTGGCAGACCTGTATAGTACTTGACTTTATCATCACTACCTCCAAAGAAACTCTCAGACATTCTGTACTCCTCTAATTCACGCCGTAGCTCTCGGTTTTCTCCTAACAAGCGGTTTACTTCGGCAGACCTGATAGCACACAGATGACATTCAGTCTCTGGCACCTCCTCGGTGTTGTCCTGAGTGCCTTCTTCAAGGTGTGCCTGGCCACCTTCCTCAGCCTCTGCTGCGTCCTCCTCAGCCTCTGGTGCGTCCTCTTCAGGGGGGTGATGATGTCCAGCCTCTTCAGTCCTAACTTGCTGCTGTGTGACACTTTTCAGCTGCTCCCGCTTACCTCTCCTCTCAGAGCGTGCTGTGTCTGTGCACGTAGAATCCATGTGGCCCAGATGGAGAGATGGTGCCCAGTCTGGATCAGTCTCCAGCATCTCATATGCAGGCTGACCTGCACAAGCAAGGATGCAAAATATTTCGGACTTAAAAAACGAGTTAACACAAACACACACACACACACACACACACACAATTGCTTTCACGAGGTGCTGGTCACAGGAAAAACTAAAGTGTAAATTAGTTCAATCTCAATCACACATCACATGCCATCAAAACGATGACGAAAAAGGATATAGCCTAAACAACAACGGTTGCTGGCAAAACACCGTGCAGTAACTTATACTGTGTAGGCTAGTCCTGCGTATCACAGACTAGCGCTAGCTACACCACTAAACAAGACCAGACTTTGCGTCCTGTCTGCCGACTGTGCGTTAACGTTGCCAGCTTGCATCCGCAAACCCAGCACAAAGACAATGTAAAGTTAGCTAGTGCATAAAGAATACACAGAAATACCAAAATCAGTGACATTATTTAAGAAATGATATCAATAATATCAACACCGACGAAAGTGGCTGGAGAAACACTGCCAGCAAGATCAGACTTAACGTTAGCGTCCTACTGCCCTGTGTGAAGCTAACGTGAGCATTAACATTGCCAGCTTGCCTAGCAAACATCTAATGTTAACGTAACACGCAATACGTGATTTCAGAATGTTGGTAAACAATGGCCTGAATGGGCCAAAAAATACTTCCGGGTGGCAGAACGCGAGTTGCTTCCATTGATTTACTACTGTAATCGGCTACTGTAAACGTAGTTAAAACATTGTTATTGATCAAGTAGTTAACGAAAACGTGTTGTGGCGACAGTTACATGACCAAAACCTGTTGCATTTAGGGTTGCGCCGCCAGATATTCAGCAAATTCAGTAGGGTTTTTATCGGTTTCCTTCAGAAACAACATATATCCAGCGGAGACTACGGACTAGGTGAGGAGGGTAAGAGGACGTCAACAAAATGAGTGAGAAGATAGCAAGACTTCAGTTTCATGTGTATATCTTGATCAATAATAAAATATATTCATGAAGGCATTTTCAGTGAACCTTTATTTTGACATTATACCATTTGGTCAAGTCAATAAACTGTGTCGATGTATTAGTCTTCAAGTTCATGTTATCTTCCACACTGAAATAGCGTGCTTAACCTTAATGCACATTGTCTGTGTTAGTCTCTCGTACAGCAAGTCATAGCCGTAGCCAATATCTTAAACGATATACCGACTAAGTATATCTTTCTGTTTAGCTGTCACTCGTCAATTTCACCTGTCTAAAGTCAGTAAGGCGCTCATTGTCCTGGCGAGTCTGCTTGCTGTTCAAAAGTGTCAACGTAGGCTAGCAGTAAGTGCAAAATACACAGGGAGAACTGTACAAAAACATCGTTGCAGGCTACCGCTGATGGATGATTGATGTGTGTACCACATTGGTTTCATCGTTACCGCTACCCATACAGAAAAATAACATATTGACATATATGCAGCTTGAATATATTCCAGTATAAGGGCATCTATGTTAAATACATATATTTACATCTATGTTAAATACATATATTTATATCTATGTTAAATACATATATTTACATATATGTATCAATATATGTCAACATATAAGTACATGTTTGAAATTGGCCACTTTCTTATATTTTCTGCATATAATTAAATATATTTAAATATATGGCACTAAAAAGAATGATCACGTGACCCTTCATGAAAATTGTGATCACATGACCTATATATTTCAGACTTATATTTCTCACATATATTCTGATATATTGTTTAAATATAGTTCGTATTCTACTATGGTTTCATGTTTTCTGCATTTATAATTGTTTTCACTATAGTATTTACTTAAAACTAACCATAGTATCATTATAAAGAGGAAGAAACACACAACTCTTCTGTTTTCTTTTGTTGAATTTATTTAAAAATTGCTATTTTTGTTTCTGTACTGACATCACAGTTCTGTAAGTTTGGCATTAATTGCATGGCCCAGCAATCTTGAGGGAGTGCCTGAATCTCTTCTGGGTGGCCTATGGAAAAGACAGAACATATACAAATAGAACATGCAAAATATTAGTGACAACCACGGATGCTAAAGTACAGAATCACAATAATTGGAGAGAAATACAAAGCCAGTTGGAGAGAAAGACATACGTTATGTAAAATAAAATAAATTCATCCATTATAGTCTTGTTTTCTATCATTTACTTATAGCAATACCTTTTTACATTTAAGTTTTGACTTTCTTATAAGTGAAAATCATCTTGCTCTATTGACAAATCTTGCAAGATAATTTAGTTTATCTTACATAAGTGGTATTTCCACAAAACAAGAAACTTCCATTTGCAGGATTCACCAATAGAAGTAGATTTTCACTTATAACAAGGTCAAATAAGTGTACATACAATGCAAAAATGTCTAAAGATGTATTGATATATGCACATAATAGATCAAATAAACACGCAATTGGGAACAAAATGATTCATACCCCTGGAATTATTTATTTAATGTTGATTTTCCCTTAACCAATGTTTGTTCTGACTGAAAACGACATTGCCACATGCCAAAAGGTTGTAAGACCATGTGCTAGAAACATGGAACTTTTTTTACATTTTGATGAAAAATGGCATGTGGCAGTGTCATGTTCAGTCAGAACAAACATATTGGTCAAGAGAAAATCAACATTAAATCGATATTTGCCAAGGGGATGAATAATTTCCTAGTAGTATCCAGGATCCATGACATAACTGCAAGTCAATAAGGCAAAATCATGAGGAAAATCTGCCTGTCTCTATGGGAATTTAACATAGGGGTGTCTTTAAAGGTTGGACTTTTCCTACATTAAGGCATTGAGATCAATTTCTAAAAGATGATTTCAACTTCAGCATGGGAGTCCAAACTTATGCATATGACTGTAGCCTATATGAATATGAATGATGTTCATAACTGTATATTCACTTAAGGTTATCTCACTTCAAAAAAATATTGCATAGAAATACAAAGTGAGTTGGAGAGAAAGACATACAAATATAATAAACTCACCCATTATGGCCTTAACCCTTTAAGGGTCCAGGAACTCCCTTTGCTCCCCCGTCTGCAACTCTTAAGACTTGCCCCCTGAAAAAATTGCACAATCAATTAGATCCTCAAATAGTTTACTACTGAAAAGATCTATGATGGTGAGGTGAAAATGTGAAGCAGTCCACACAGATAGCCTAACATGTTTAAATGAGACAACACAACTAACTCATACACAGGAGAGACATAGAGAACTACACAGATAAAGCATTCAGTATCGTTCTGAATCAACTGTAACGATCTTAATGCACAAGCAGGCCAGGTAACAGTACAATAGTCCAGCTTGGAAATAACCATAATCTGTACAATAAACTGTGTGGAATCTTGTGTCAGATAAGGTCTGATCTTCCTAATGTTGTAAAGGATAAAAACACAAACACTTACACCAGGTTGAGAGCAGCAGCCATAGTAGCAGGTAGTGCCATCAGGACAGACTGACTTTGCTCTGGACAGTTCATAGAGCCCACTACAAAGTCATAACAAACAGACACATGAAAGGAAGGGTTAAACATTTACAAACACAAATACATGCACACACGTATACCAATGCTATATGCAATTATATGTGTGTGTGTGTGTGTGTGTGTGTGTGTGTGTGTGTGTGTGTGTGTGTGTGTGTGTGTGTGTGTGTGTGTGTGTGTGTGTGTGTGTGCGCGCGCGCGCGCGCGCGCGCGTGTGTGTGTCTCTCTAGTCTCTACCTGGTGAGTGAACTCACTTGCAGGCTTGTAATGGGCTTTGGAAGTGACAATATTCCTCTCAGGGTCTCAGGGCAGCAGTCCTCCACACAATTACCACACCGCCTGCAAACAGAAGGAACAGAAGGAGGCTAAAATGAATAAGTTGCAAACACAAAGATCTATAGTTCCTGAAATCAGGGGGTGAGATAACGTATAGCAACACTATGTATATTATGCATCAACACTACATGTATTACCTTTAAATAATGTTAACTACCCATGTCCCATGAAAGTTTGCAACGTAACACTATTATAATAGTAACGTTAACAACTTTCATGTGTCTGTAACTTCAGCCTGCATGGTAACAGCCACTTTAAATGTACTGTTTGATAAGCTACTTGCGCCTGATATTTAATTCAAACTAAAGCTGTACATTCATAACGACATCTCAGACTGAATTATTGCTAGATATATTAACTACCATTCCAGATATTCCTCATAATGAAGTTGGTTACTGTAAACGTTAACATTAACAGCTAACATCGCTAACGTTAGTGATGTTAGCTCGCTAGCTATATGCTAACGAATTATGATTCTAATCTAACACTATCAAATCATAATCACTTATGGTTGAGATTTCATTATGAAAACAATACATTTCTAATAGATTCCCGTTTTCAATTGGCATACGAAAGTACTGTAATTCTTACCTTGAATATGATGATGACGGCAGAGTTTGTACAGCTTACATACAGCAAGCTTCATGACAGAAAAGTGACAGTTGAAGTGACTTGTGGCTGGAGTTGAAAAGTCAGTTAGGGGTGGGGGATGGTAATTGCTGTGTGTGCGCGTGCACTTGAAGCAACCGTTAAAAAATCTATTCAGTGAATATATTCAGCACATAGACTTTCATGTAAGATATTCACATATATGTTAGTGCTGGGTTCCGCATATACTTGCATCTATTCAGTGAATATATTCAGCACATAGACTTTCATGTAAGATATCCACATATATGTTACAGTGCTTGGTTCCACATATACTTGCATATATACAGATTGGTACTATATATGTATTCAATATATTTTAGCCATCTATTTAAACATATGCTGGATGCAGCTGCATATATGTGCATATATTTTTTCCATGGATTTTTCTGTATGGGTAGTAGTTTGAGTGAATGCCTAGCGGAGTAGCGCTAGGCTACAGCGACATATCCATATTTCACCGTCAAAAAAGGTCACTGACATCCGATCCGAGCGACAGAAAACGATAGTGGCCTTTTTAATTGGATGACAGGGAAACAAACCATCCATCATAGCCTAACACATTGCAGTGACTCAATAACTACTCAATGGTAGGCTGGGGCTCCTTTACAAATTACATGACAAAGGTAGGCCTACAGCATTCATCCGGTCTTCTGAGTTTATTCCCTCATCTGTCTGAATTTTCACCACGTCTGTTCTTAAATCAGTTTACCTGTTGGCGATCTGAATCTTGTCCCAACTCAGAAAGAGAAACTGGGCGTCCGACAAAAGTTATCTCAAGACGTTGCATTGCATGCCTGCAGTCAGGACACTCCGATTAGGATCTTATGATGTTGGCTTTCATCGTGTCTGGTTAGGACACATGTAATAATCCTGTCCTGGCTCTCACAGATGACAACAACGTTTCGCAAATAGCTGTGTGACTCCGGGATATTTATTATGTTCATGCATAACGTGCATAATCACCCTCTAGCTTCCCGCTTTCCTGCCTGTTCTGTTTTCTATCCCATAACTCCCCCGTGTTCTTAAAGGTATAGCAGCTATCCCCTTAGTGCTGCAAACATCACAAAGCACCCAGCAACAAGAACATAATTCATTCAAACCATTTACTACGTTTTCTCAACCTCCCAAGCCTGGTTAAATTATATGGAAATGCTTGTTTAATAGTGAGAACGCTTCGCTGTAGCCACCCGGAAGAATTTTTCGTTTAAATTATGGTATTGTGTTGTGACGTCGTAGTAAATTCACGTATACAGAGGCAACAAACATTAGTAAGTGCATAAACAAACAATTAAATCAGTTAAATTACTTGAGAACATCTTACCTTTATGAAAATGCCGGGAACAAACATTCATGAAGGGAGATATCTGGTCGAAAGTGATCCTTTCGCCTCACCGCCGCAACCCAGGCCATCCTGCGCCTTCTTGAAATGTCACCAACTTGTGGTCCTTGGGTCTTTTTCCAGGTGGGAAATTTGAAAAATCTCGATCCATGGTTGATTTTCTCACCTTTTCCGTTGTGAGACTTGTTGTTGCAGCCTAAGAGTGTACCGTCACACCGGTGTGTTTGGAGTGTTGGAAAATTAACATTCTAAAGAATGTCTGGGTTCATTGAATTCAACCAAAGTCTTTTTAAAGCATATATAAGTGTCTCTGATTCAACATAGAATTTTAGAATGTGCGGAATGGAATCTTGTGTTAGAATGTTCAAAACCCACCCTTTTAAAGGTTAACACAACACGACCGAACCATTTTCCTCAACACTACACTACAGACTAAGCTCACGTTAACGCGCCTCTGACAACTAACGGTGCATGTCCATTATTGTGGCGCGTTGACGCTTGCAGACGCCTAGACCCTCTCTTCGTCGCCGCTTGTGGTCGTGTAGTAGGCTAAAGCAGTTTATTACATCGAAATACACAATGCCAGCACACATAGGCAACTAAAGTGAAGATAGCTACTTAATACGTAACACTATTAGCCAGTGCAAGTAATTTTAACATATTTTGTTGAAATAGGCTACTCACAAATGTCATTATGTTTCTCCAAAGCACCTTTCTGTCTTGGTTCAAGTCGCCAACAATGGCCGGGTTTCCCAAAATCGTTAAGAAGCTCTTAAGTCCTAAGAACTTCTTAGGAGCGTTCTTAGAACATTCTTACAACGCTCCTAAGAAGTTCTTAGCACTTAAGAGCTTCTTAACAATTTTGGGAAACCCGGCCATTGTCATTTTGATAGGGTGCAGTGGCAAACTTGTTCTAAACTTAATGGCTTACCCAGCTAACAATTTCTGGTTAGGAGAACGTTTTTAGAACGTTTTTTTCCTGGTTAGGAAAACGTTGCCTGAAAGTTGCGAAAGTTGCCACAAGGTTCCCCAGGAAAGTTTTCTTGACGAAAATACTACGTTTTTTTCTGGTTGTTTATTTTGGTTAGCAGAACGTTCTCCTACCCTTTAGGGAACTTTACTATATTTGGTTGCATTAACGTTCCCCTAACCTCCCAGCAACAAAGTGTAAAGGGGGAAAAAATATGTAGAATTATAGTGACATCGAGGCATAGCTCCGCTGTACACTTTCCGTCTGCGGCGACAGCCTATCTGCAACCTGGGCGAGCGAACGTCTCTGATGACTAAGGCAATGACATTATACACGCATGACAATTCACTTACCATTAGCTGCTTGCTGAACTGCGACGAATACGGCTTGTTACCATAAGCAAGTGTCAGCTAAGTATTTAAATGCGGTTAGGTCTAATACTTTCTTGTCTACGGTGTCTTTTCCTATAATAAACGATTAGTCAGATCAAAACATAAGCAGAGCAGGCGCTAGCCTAACACACTGTTTCAACATTCAAAACAGGCTGTTTTTATTGCATCGTATGCCATTAAAAGTCCTCGGTTCAGAATTATGATGGATTTTGGTTTATTTTGTTTTAAATTGGGACTGGGAATTGTGGGATAGGCTGAGTGAACAGCACAGTAACATAGGCTATAACTTGGACGTGTTAATATAAAACAATTCTCCCCCGGGAACATTGTGCTGTTTAAGATGCAGTCTCAACGTTTGAGAAAGAATTCATTGAGTCCTCATGAGAGTCCTCATCATCATATTTGCATAACAAATAAAGCTTTAAAAACATGAATGCATTTCAGGTGCCACTCTAATCGATTATGGATTAATCCAAAACTATTCGTCAGATTAGTTAGCATGAAGTCGTTGTGTGCCTGCCTGGGACTATGGCTAGCTAGCTCTTCCACCCGGTTTACCCTATACAGTGTTTTTTTAAAGCCTATTGGACTTAATGGAACAAGTGCATGGAGATGTGAAGAATGTGATCGATACCATACAGCCAGCCTACGTGAGTAACTTTATCTCTGTGTTATCCAAATGTCTTAAAGTTAGCGAGGTTGAGTCTGCTAAAACACCAACACCCCAGAACTCACGGACCCGAGATGGAAGTTTCTCAACCTAGCTTCGCTGGCCCCTTTAGCTGACGGGCTGGCTGGTCGGGCGAATATCAATCCAACAGGCTCTGGGGGGAAGAATAGAATAGGGCTATATGTCGATTTTGCAACAAATTATTCCGACTTTGCAGTGTGGCTGCTGGCCGTGTTCAATTGGAAACTCATAGAAACTCTGGGGCGATTTTCATCAATCAACCCCACGCACATAACCAGAGAATACCGATATGGTTATACAAATAAGATACCTAAAAACAACTAAGTAGCAACGTTGTGTGAAAAGAGAAATGCAACCAGAATATAACGTTTTTTTCTTTAGTTGTAATAACGTTCGGGAAACTTTGATAACCTGGAGCTAACGTTCTCTCCAGGGTATTAGAAGGTTACTGATAAACTAACCACAGGAGAACCAGCGGCTAACGTTATTTGCTTGCTGGGATTCAACCAGAATATAACGTTTTTTTCTTTAGTTGTAAAAACGTTAGGGGAACGTTATTTGTTTTGACAACCTGGAGATAACGTTCTCTAAACGTTATTAGTAGGTTGCTGAAAAACGAACCATAGGGGAACCAAAAGCTAACGTTAGTGAAAGTTAGCAGAACGTTAATTGTTTGCTGGGTAGCCGCTATAACTTATATTATAATATATTTATAATATAATATTATAACTATATATTTTCATTAAACCGAGACGATTAGCAGGCGGAACAAATATTTCTAGCAGGCTATGGTTCCGGACCGGAGGACTAGAGCAAAGGAGAACACTTGTTTACCAAAGACGTACTTTCATTGGCTAGCTGCCTCGCGTTTACCGCTTTCATTTGCATAAAGTTCAGCAGAGCCCAACTTCTTGACGCATCGCCTCTGTTCAAATGACCGCGCCGCCTTCCCAAGGTGCTTTGCGGAAGCGTTAACTACGCCGTGCCGCTCTCCATAGGAAATGAATGGGCTATGTGCGGCGCGGTGGCTTTTGCCGCGATAATGGACACGTAACGTAACTTCCTCAGCAGCATACCTCCAAAATGGCGGATAATAGGGTTCGAACGGGTTCGAATGATACTGTTGCGTCAGCTGTCAGAGACCGATTAAAGGCATAAAAAGGCCAAAAAAATAATCTGAAAAAAAATAAATAGTTGTTATTATATCTAAACATTTGCTTTTGTAAAACACTGTACATTATGTCACTGACACTTTAAATACCAATAGGCTACAGAACTGCAGTCTTCTCTCAGACCGTCACCATGGTCTACCTGTGGATGGCATCATTCACAGGTATGCCGTGGTGACGGTCTGAGGGATGTCAAAATAGATCTATAGCGAGAGGACTTGGAGAACTGGTTAACTTTCAAACTGTGGAGAAGTAGTAAATGAGACTAAAACTGATGGTTTTGCTTGTCGTACCACCTCAAGCTGGTCATTTTAACTGGTGTTGCTGGTCTACATTGTTGGTTTTTACTGGCCATGCCAGCTTATGTTGGTCATTCTAGCAAGCCAGCATGACCATCTCACACCAACAATGTCAAGCTTGGCAGGCTGGTCACCAGCATGACCGTCTAACACCAGCAGTATCCCACACGACACGCCATGACCAGCTTCCTCAAATGGTCACGCCAGCATGTCAACCTGGTGGCCTAACCAGCTAAACCAGCTAGCAGCAATAGCTGGAAGAAAACCAGCAAAGATCAGCTCAAACCAGCTACCAGCGTACCAGTAGGGATGTTTCACAAATGACCAGTCACTTTATGGTCCTGGCACACAGGCCGTGTGCATTTGGAGCAGGAGAGGGTGACTTTTCTATCACTGGCAGTTGGACAAAGGCTGTATCGCTTTCTCTTGGATTTTCTTGTCTTAAGTCCTCTTGTGGCTGGGTTGTCTCAGCACTCCCCATATCGCCATGGCCTTGCAAATATTACAGTTACATAAAATGGTGCACATAATATTCATTATCTTACTCACAATCACACTTTGCAGACACAGGTCATTTCTGACCCATGTGTTCAATCATTGTATTGTTTCCCTAAACTTAGTCACATTCATGGAGTAGGCATAGAGAAATGAACATAATCATTGGTGTTTGTTAAAATGTTAATATGTAATGGTAAATTTGAATATGAAATGACAAATTACACTGATTTGAAAGAGTACTGCAAAGAAATTTTGATTATAGGTTCATTTTACATAGGAAATAAATGCGGGTCATTTGTGACCCATGTGTTCAAATGTAATTTAGGCACATAAAAAGTGTTAGAATTCAAGGAGTGACCATCAATTAATGAAAATAATGATTGATGTTTGGAAGAAACTAAATAAGTGATGGAAACCTGGAATATTAAATGATAAATTGAATTATTTTCTTGAAAATAGCTAAGAAACCCTAACCCTTCAACAAAACTCCATAGAAAATGAATGGGGGTCACTTGTGACCCATGTTATGCATTAGAGGGGTAGTGACAGAAAAAAGTGTTTTTATTTAAAAAGTTTAAGAGACAAAAATACAACTTAGTCTTGTAATGAACAAAAACAAGTTAATTGAGGAATTCATGGAGTGCTGGGTCATGAAAATAAGTTTTTTTTATAGAAATTGCTAAGAAACCCTAGCGCTTCAACAAAACATAGAAAATTAATGCGGGTCACTTGTGACCCATGTTATGCAATAGAGGGGGTTTCAATAGCTCATGCATCAAACGGTTAAGAAAACATAACAAATGAGTTGTTGTTTGTGTAACCCAGACATCAGCAACTTTCATTTTATACCATTTTAGACCAATCACTTCTCGTGGTTGCTTCCTGTCCTCACGGCTGCTACTTGTGCACTCGTTTGTGCTTTTTAGCGGCATGTTCATCAGGTCCCGGAGCTTCCTGAGCCTCCATGTCAACAATGAATGAAAATAAGCTTATTACCATTCGCGCGAGTAGGCTATGCTACAGCAGGGCTGTACAGTGCGAGCAGGTTGTCGCAAAAACGACTAAAAATATATTAGTGCGAGTTGAAAATATCAAATGGGCGCACACGTGCGAGTACTGATTTCAACCCTTTCATTCGCATTTTGCTCCTAAAATGAATCCACACCAAGTGGATCAAAGTATAGTAGGCTACCATTTTCGCGAGAGTTGACAATCCTTGCGCACCTGGCTGGACACTCATAGCCTGGCAAGCCAAACTATACAGAAATGTATAATTATATTGAATGTATCCCGCTAGGCAAAAATATTTTTGGCCGCTAGGGTGCGTCTAGATTTCTAGGCTAGGACACTCACGCTTTCAGCATCAACCTCGCCCTTTCACACACTCCCAAGAAATGTCACTCCAAATCCATTCTTCTTTTTCTTCAATCTGTTCGTAGCCTAATATCAGTTGGTGACTATGTAGCGATTACCGGTGAAACGGTAAACCATGATAAAACTGTTGACTAGGCTATAACAATTACCGTGTTCATTTCAAATATTATTATTATCACGGTTGATAAACACGGTATGGAAACCGTGTGTTAAATTCGTCCCAGCTTCACCCGAGCCTGCATTTGACACAGGCCTGGTAGACTTCTATGAAACAAAAATGGTGTCCTGCTGATTCTGTTGTCTAAATGATGGATTTAACCACAATTCGGTGTCGGCTACACCTGCTTTAAAAAGGCGGAACATTTACATCGCAAATGTGCGCTGTATCATATAGCCACTCTGCGTCTTTTTATGTAGGCTATACACACATTAAATCCATTCCACTAACGTTATCAGGAGAATACCGTAATGTTTTATTTTGAGTACTGGTTGTCACTCATTGGATATAACAGATATACCAAACTCCAAGAGAAGTCATGGTAGAGTAAGTTAAGCACCCAGCAATTAAACACGACCAAGGAAAAAGTGAACGGGACAACTCACACTGCCATGCCACGGTAGGCTACCTAAATCATAGAAGTTAACATTGCTGGACACTCATCCTTTTACACCAGAAATATTTGTCTTTACCTTTGTTAGTTTTTTGAACATTCATGTTAATTAATGAAAACATGTAGTGAACTATGCATGAGTATTTTCCTAAATACCCGAATGAAACCTAATTATGTTCACGTACGGTACTTCTTGTGACAGGCACTCAATTAGACCTACACACCATCCCTGTAATATCATTAAAGACAAGTGTAATCAATATGAAGTATTCAAATTACTGAATATTTTAGGATATAAGTAATTATGCAGATCCTAAAATGCTATAAATTGTTAACAAAATGTACACAAATTCTGAATTCAAAATATGAAATAGAAACAAGACAAGCCATGTTCTGTGTGTGTGGAGGGTTTGAGCAGATACTAGGATTTCCACTGCTGTGAATGATCTGTATCCTGCTTAAGGCAATACGGTTTTCAAGGAATTTTTTCTGTGCTCCTAATGAAAAAGCTAAGCGTACAGCCCTGTACACGCATTTCCCCTGTTAAACATATAGGCAATGAGCAGCCTTAGTTTTTAATCAGACAATAACTAGGCTACTCAAGACTCTGCAGACTATAATTTTTCGGGACAATAGGCTAATGTCACGTAACAACGAAGCAGGAAAGGAGACGCCTGTTAGAGCAGGATTCGGGATTCGGGACAACTGCTTGTCATCATAACTGATTTTTTCGGGACGCACTGGTCACCCTACTCCGTTGATAAGAAAATTCAAGTTTGCAGTGATTACAAATAACTTTGCTTCTGTCGATTGCGCCGTCTGAAAGAACTTTAAAATGAAAATGGCCATGTAAAAGTTCCATTGGTCTACCCTGCTCCATGTTAGTTGGTTTGTTTAAATCTGCCAAATGTGCCAATATTGTTTTCCTTTCCGGGTTCCTGTAAGTGCGGCAGCAGTCGGCAGCCTGTGAGCAACAGACTTTTACAGTATAAAATAAATAATAAAAACCGCGTTAATGCGCAATAATTTTTGTGCAGAACTGAGCAGCGGTCATAGTGTGTACCGCTATGCGGTGCATCTAGTTCCTTATATAGGTCTGTGAATCAATTTGGTTCATTGGGATGTCCACCAACAACATTACTGCACTCAGAATGCCCTCTCCAAAGGAGAAATGCCAGACCATTATTGGTTGTTTTCTCTATAGGCAAAACCTACCGACGCTTTGTTAAAAACATCCACAATCAGCATAGAGGTCACGGCCCATTAGATAATGATGTACTGTAATTTTTTATGAATCGGAGTCACATCCCAACTTTTGTCACCATACATTCTATGATCTTGTATCTAAATTCCCTCATGCAGTTTGACTTTGGTGGCTGGATGCCGAACTACCCCACTGCCCTCAGGAAGCCCCCTCCCAAGAAGAAAGGCCAGACCAAATGGGAGGACATCATGGAGAGCCTGCCTGATATGGGCACAACGGTGAATGGAATGGCTACTCTGAATCTGCTAAGCACAAAGTCAACAGACCATGTGAGTGTGTGCATCTCCATGGCATATATATGTAAAACAAAATGTGAAAAAATACAGTAATATAAAACACAATTTAAATGGCTTTTATCTGCCATCATAATTTTTATTTATTATGTGTTATTGTGTTGTTGTTATTGTTGTTGTTGTTATTGATTGCCCTCATAAATGTCAAACTGAAATTGAAAGCTGAAAACCCCAGGTTTACATTTAACTGTACAACATGTACTTTTTCAAACAATAGCAAATTAAATATCCAAAAGAAACATTTAGCCTAAGTATACAGTGCCCTCCAAAAGTTTTGGAACACATGCTTAAAGTTAAATATAAAATCATCTTTTGGAAATGTATCTTAATGCTTTAAATGAACTGTTTCATTTAAGGCATTAAGATACATTTCCAAAAGATGATTTTATATTTAACTTTAAGCATGTGTTCCAATACTTTTGGAGGGCACTGTATGTTTTACATGACTTTGGCTTTTTGAGTCTGTCAATGTCAATGCAGACAGTTATCACACTCTCTCTATCTCTCTCCCTCTCTCTCTCTCTGCAGTACCCTCTTGGATATTTCCCAGAAGAACTGTTTGATGAGGACGTTCCTTGCGATCACATCAAACATTTTCAGAAGCAGCTGAAAAAATTGTCGGATGAAATTGAGGAGCGGAACAAGACGCTGAAGCTTCCCTACACCTATCTGAACCCAAAAAATGTGGACAACAGTGTGGCCATTTGAAAGGATACAATAGCCCTCCTTACTTTTGTCTTTCTATTGTAGAATGGGGCAGAAAAGTGAACCGAGGAAAGTCTCATAGTATGGAAAAAGAATTGCTAATCATAGAATTGCTTAAATCCAGCTTGCTCTAAAACAAATAAAAATGTGCAAATACTGCAATAATACAATATATAACCACTGTAGTATCGTATGCAAAACGATTTGCTGATCATATACAATATATAACCACTGTAGTATAGTATGCAAAAATATTTGCTGATCATATAATTGCTTAAATCCAGCTTGCTCTAAAACAAATACAAATGTGCAAATGCTGCAATAATAGATCATCAGTGCAGTATACTACTTAAAACAGTGTTTACTTAAAACAGTGTTTTTGCTTTGATTTAAAAGGTTTTGTTAAAATTGGTGGTGGTTTTGTGCTCAATAAAGTCAGAATCCTAACCTTTGGTTATGGGTTTTGTTTAAAAGGCTGTCTAGAGTTCTTTTCGTGTTTTATTGCCTCCTCTGTGTCATGATGGAAACTCCTTGCAACAGAGGCATCAGCCTACAGAGGTGACCCGCGCAAAGGTGGGAAGTTGTCCGCTCGAGGGCTTACATACTTAGCGATCTCAGCTGTGTATTTAGGAAGCAAAGTCTGATATACCAGAGCAGACCAAAAATGCAACGAGACTCTTTTCAGATGTATTTTCTGTGAAACAAAGTTTTAGGGTCCTTTTAAGGTGCACTTCATACATAAGCCTGACGATGTCATAGTCATACATTCTAGTCAGAATGAGTCTGAAACTGATCCATTGGACTGCGATTATGGGGCGTGTTTCAGGGCGTATGGCTCTGCACTCTTTGGATAGACCTTACCAAACAGAACAACGAAATAGCTAATAATAGCTTCTTCTGGCATTTTTTGAAAGCTATTGCGCTGTCAGTATCTTGTACAACACCCGATGGACCATTTGTAAACAAAACGTCAATTATGTACTTAAAACAAACGCCACAGATTTATGGCAGCAACCATTTCACTTTGATAATAAACTACATTTTTGTCCGACATATATAGAGATCGCTAAGACATATGACCAACGTCATTAAAACACAAAGAATTATGGGTATGTTTGGCTCGCCTGATGCCAGCTCATGTAAACTAGTGTTCTGGGTCTATGATCTGGCATGATAATAATGAAAACTAAGCGTGAAAAAATAGTGTGAAAAACAACATAATCTTGCGCTTCCTTACTGCTGCTATCCATGCCATTCCTCGCCTTTTTGTCACCTCTGAAACATGGCATGTACTATTATTTTTCCACGCTGGAAAACGATAAAAGATAAGCTTCATGTTACTCTATTGACTTTTATAACACAGCAGGTGAACGGCATTTCGACAACTGCACTTCGTTGTTCCCGCAAGTCAGTAAAACTACTTACGTTTTGGGCCGCCGATTCCCAAAATGCGTTGCGTCATGTTGTCATAGCATGACACAGCAAGTAGCCTAAAGTGTCATACCATGCTGCCATTTAGCATGACACAGCAAGTAAAGTGCACTGTTGGTTATGGAATATGTAACACCCATTATTATGATTGTAAAAGCTGCGACCTTAACAATCGGCAAAAACTCGTTCGGATGATCCATGTAATAAATTGTGTTTTTTCTTTTCATACTTCGTTCCATTATGAATGGTGGTGTATAGTATATAGTGTAGTATAAGGTACCCTTTTGAATGTCATTACTCTGACATTTAAGAAATAACATCTGCCGTTTTAGGTGACGCCGAGTCAATGGGGAATTCAATTGAACATGGCGTCACGCATGTGAATGTTTTTGTTCACCCTTAAGTTTCTCCACGTTGCGATAATAAAATTGTGTAATTCTTGCTGTATGTCGGACAAAAATGTAGTTTATTATCAAAGTGAAATGGTTGCTGATCAGCGGCGTTTACACATCAACATCAACGTTTTCGTCAACATGTATTTTCCAATTATGTTACATCATCATTTATAATTTCATTGTTGACCATTTTGTTTTTACATGATCCTAAGAAAACCTTTGCAGGATTCAACAGCTGGCTGGCGGCAACCTCAAACGCACCACATTTGTCCCTGTGACCTCTAAAAGCACAGTTCACATTTCCCATTGATGCAAACTCTTGGCAAATGCAGTGAAAGTGAGATCTAAGACACTTACCAGCTGAATTTCCTCTATCAAGCCTTGAAGCAAAATAGTAGAAAAAATGTGCATCTTACACAGAAACACAAGCTGGATTATGGTAGCACACTTCTGATACAAACAATTTCATTATAACACAATCATGTTTTTACCTGGACTCATTCACATGATCACTTATTGATCTTTTTTTTTTTACATTTCTTAGTGTAGCTGGCAGTGGTTGAATCTGCTTACAAATCAAGTTTGAAGTTCCCATAGCTTTTTTGGAAAATCCCCAGCTTGTAAGTTTCAAGACCTTACTTCTCTGTCAAACTTCCACTTCTAGATCACATTGTTCTCCTCCAACTTTCTTATGTCAACTGAACTCACTGTTACATTGGCATAATATGGCTATACCTCAATCTTTTCTGATGATATAGGACCTTATGGTCATTTCACAAAGTCACAGGACAAATACTAATTTTGAAACTATGTGGAAGTTTGCACCATTCTGTTGTCAACAGGTAGTTAGTAAATAATCCATTAAATAATAAGACTACAGTACCATCACATATATACACATTTGTCATAGCATAATTATGAAAATGTAATGTCATATGTTATCATTATTATTATTTTGAGTGTGAGGAATGATTTTTGCCACTTTGGTAAACACTTTAAACACAGGGCACATTGCCATTTCCCCTTTCCAAATAAAATGTGTTTGTCAAGCAGAATAGAAACCGTTTTCACTTGCTGACCTCCTTCACTTATTGATGATGTTGGCTGATTTAGAGAGTCACTTGATAAAAAAGGAAGACACAGTCACCCGCAGCTGGGCATTCAAAGAGGATTCCACCATGATGAACCATCAGCTCTGCACCTCATTCATTTGGCTGTTGCTCTGTCAACTCATTGGTAAGGTATCCCATTATGAACTTTCTAAGTACACTTCAGATGCAGTGTAATAGAAATAACGGCTATCTGCTTTGCAGTGGCAAGTATGACAACATTGTTATTGTGAATTTACGTGCCTTGCATTAGTGTGTTTTGTAGGCCATTGTAATTTAGGCCTCTGGTGTTATTAGATTGACTCGTATCTAACAGTCTGTTTTGTATTTGCATGAAGCATGCACAGCAGAACTAATGTAATCTAACCAAGTGTTGTTAATGTATTAAGATTTAAAAAAAATCTATTTGCTATTGTTTTTAGATAAAGAGACTTTCCGGTATAGTGCTCTATTGCTAAGTAAATAAGAATGAGAATTTTATTTATTTCAAGGAGTCTTAGCAGTATAGATTTGCTTGTTTTTTAGACAAACTTGCTAATGCGCTGGCAGGCAAACCTGCTTGTTTTCATGATGTTGTAAGTCACGCTCTCATTACAATATGTCAAATGATTTTATGAGTGCTACGTCTCTTTATTCTGAAAACATACATGTTCATCTTGATATAAAATAAATAACACTTGGTTAGATTTTTTAGTAGATAACAGTTTTGCAGTGTGTCAGACAATGTTTAATATTAACAAATTCTATTTTGTGTTTTTATGTTAGAAATTGACACTGTTGGTATTTTTATTTGTTTTTCTCAGCTGATGGATCAGCAGTTACTGTTTATGGATATACAGGACAGAGTGTCACTCTTCCTTGTGAGTATGATGGCAAATACTACGGTTCTTTGTCCATCTGTTGGGGCAAAGGCCTCCTGCCATCAAGAGGCTGTGGTGATCAGATCATTCAGACAGAGGGCTCAACAGTGACCACACGATCATCATCACGGTATCAGCTGGTCAACAGACACAGAGATGTGGGGGATGTTTCTTTAACGATCACGAATGCAAGAGAGCAAGATAGCGGTACCTATGGCTGCAGGGTGGATATACCAGGATGGTTCAATGACCAGAAAACCCATGTGGACCTCCACATACAAACTGGTTGGTATAACATGAGGTGTCATTGTACAAAAAAAATACAGAAATGAAATTGTTTTTTCAATGGTCGTGGTATATATACTTTCAGCTCCAACAACCACCACCACCACCCCCACCACCACAACAACAACAACAACAACAACAGAAGCCCCAACAACTACAACAGAAGCCCCAACAACACTTGTAGAGACCACTACTTTAGAAACCACTGCGGCAACAAGTAAGGCTATGCTAAAGCATGGCCAGATGTTGGAGACAAAAGTTGAGGTGTAGTGTAGTTTGACTTCAAACATTTCTTCTATTTTCAGCTCCTGCAGAAGTAACTACAGGAATCACAACATCAACAGATGAATGGGTCATATTTGGTATGCATTAAAACTGGCATTAGAAATGTGTACATTCTTGTGACATACAGTATGTGTTGGCTTACACAGTGCAATTTGCACAATAGTCATTTCTGACACAACTATAATACTGTGGTGTTTTATCAAGCAGAATAGAGACGTTAAAAGCAAATGTAATCACTGGTTGAGATGGCACTGCCTGGACCAACTACTTAATGCATTCTTGTATCTCAACATTTTCAAATGTCCTTGGTGTATTTTGCACATTCTGATTCCACTGTGTACCAGAATATCTATTACTGCTGATGTGTGGATTTTGTTTTAGTTCAAGAATCCACTGCAGAACCTCCTACCACTACTACTGCACTGCCTGTCACAGTAGAAGCTACACCAAGACCGACCAGTAAGTCAAGAAGCAGTGCCACTGCCCCAACCACCACTGAGCGTAAGGCACCAAGAGGGAGCAAACTGCGTTTCACTATTCACTGAGAACGTTTACAGTGTCAAAATTTACCAACATGCAAGGATAATAGTTTTGGGTTCTCTCTATCTCCCCGTAGCAGATCTACTGTAACTTTACTTACTCCTTAATTGGGAATGCATCTTGCACGCGCAGGAGGAAGTGGTCGATTCCAGCAGGCTTGGATCCGTTTAAAAAGTCATGAGGGCAACAAAGACGAGGCTATCCGGTTATCCGGTTCCACTACTGACCATTATTTAACTCAGAGATAGAGGGCTCTTTAACATGGGCTGCAATCAATGTGAATGTGATAGTAGTTTTTCAAGCATTTACATATGCCCAGCCCACTGAAAGGCATTAAATTCATACAGTATAGGCACAACATTCACTTACGATGGCAAACAGTGAAGCAACATGTCATTATACTTCAATTTCCAAAGCAACAAAGGCTGATTATGTCTCATTGCTCTTAAAGTGACAAAACACCATTTATAAGTGACACCCATTTCTTCAGCATTTCAAATGACTGTTTAAAAACACAAAACACATAATGGTCTGTAAATAGGCCTTTCAATTTACCTTGAATTTGAGTTATAATTTAAAAGTTTTAACAATTTAAGATTTTAAGATTTATCACAATCCAATCAACTTAAAAATTTTATCGTTATACTTGTAGCATATACTTTTTTAAAATTACTAATTTCATCACAATTTCAAATAAATTGCCATTGTTTTACAATTGAACATTCATCATCCTGGTTGGCAGAGTTGACTGAGATGTCTACTGCAGAACCCTCAAACGTACTATCAGGTAGGCTAATACTAAAAGTGCACTAAAGTAAATGTTTGCTTTCAAAATGTTAAAATTTTAGAATTTATTTCAGACGGGTAGGCTACCATGCCATTGCATATGCATTATGACATAATATGAATTTTTGTACAACAGAGCAACCGGATTCAATAGCAAAGGAAACCCCGGGGAGCGACATTACCATTTCTCTGACAAGTATGTGTGTTTTTCTTTAGTTTATTGTTGTGTGAGTGAGGGCATGCTACACACTATTCAGTACTGAATGGACTTGTGTTATAGCACTACATTGCTGCAGCAGTGCCTCAACCTGAAAAACATTTCTCACTTGTTTACTGCAGTCTCACGTACAGAATCTTCTGTCACTTGTTTAGTGCAGTCAATAAAACATGTGTAATCCAATAACGCCATTTACTCTCTCCACTTTACCCTGAAGCTCCTGAAGTCAAGCTGTCAACAGCAAGCATTCCATTTATAAGACAGGTGAAAGAAAAGGCTCTTCTCACATACTGTAGCACACTCAAAAAAAGCTACAAGTCTATTTTTTTGTAATTTTTCTTTTCTTTTTTCCTATTTTTTTTCTACTTGAAAAATATTGATGTCAAATATGTGTAAAATAGGTGCTGGAAAGAAACCCTGCTTTATGGTGGATCCTGCCTGTTTTGGGAGTTGTTGTTATAGTTTCTGCTATAACCATACTGGTGGTCAAAAGTGAGTACCAAACTGTTTATGTTATTGCTGCAGTTGAAGTAATTGTGCATCTAATGAGTGAGAATGCCATATCATATATTGCCGATTTCATTGTGTCATTCTGTCAAGTCATAATGTCATACTGTCATTCTAAAGTATTTGCAGAGGTGGACAACCCAGGATTCAGACCATATGGCCCTTTCCGAAACGTGCCCATAAAACCCTAGCCCTACACACTTCCACTTTTTTTGCGCGTTCACGCGAGGGGCCGCCACATTGAGTATCATCCGAAACGAATTTTGAGTCGAGTGAAGTGCCTAGGGAGAGGGGCTACCACGCCTCCGGGAGCAAGTCAGCATGGATGCTGTCTTGAAACGCAGGTGCAACCGTTTTCAAGTGTTTGTGCAGCTCGTGTATCTCCCTGCCAGTTGTTTTTTGGTCCGTATGACAGCATTTACAAACAAAAGCGTGATTTAAGCTACATTGTAACAACTCATGTTTAGTTTGATACTCAGTAAAATGTGCAAGAAGTAGGCTGTAATATTTAAACACATGTGCAGGTCGCATTTACAGCACTTTTATAATTTGATGTTAAATAAAGCATAAAATGCAACTCCTCACTCATAGTAGTGAAAGGAGAGAAGAGGGATGTATATCCTAATACACAGGGGTGTCCAGAACATCTTAATTGGAGATTTGATATATATTGCCTTCATAATTTCTATGAAAACTAATATGACGTAAATTTCCTTCTCCCTTCAAGCGCATCCGAAATGTAGCGCTGTTTTAACCCCCTAACCCTTCAATGCGAGTGTTCTCCGCACCCACGAGTGGACTTGAAAAGGAAGTTCACTCGCTAACCGAGTGGAAGTGAGTCGGGACTCCGTTTCGGAAAGGGCCTATAAGTCCTGCCATGTATTCCCTCTACCTGTTTACTTATCATTAATGGCAGATTAATGGTTGGAACAAATATGTGTGTGTTTTTCTTTCTGAAGCTCGGTTGTCCACCTCGGCACTACTCTGTTTGTAAAAATGATCCGTGTAAACAATAATCATTATAAATTAACCAGATGTGTTCACATTGCTCTTGGTCTAAATTATTTGTATTATGTTTTGTTAATATCTTATTAACTTTTTTCACTAGAGAGACAGCTGAAAATGGGAACCTTTACCATGTAAGAAAATTCTAAACCATGACCAAAACTATTTATGACCATTTTTAACAAATAATAGTATAGTACAAATACATAGACTGTTTTTTTCTCACAATGCATCTACCATATCTTCTGTTTTTCTCAGATTAGAAAAAAGTGGGAATGGAACCCTGTCAACAAATTCTGACTCCAGCCAAGGCCAACTAAGCAGTGAGATGGAGATCCTAGATTCCTTGCATCATCCCTTGTAATGAATATTGTAAATAAGAGTAACAGTGAACCTTTATCTCTCATTTTGAATTGTACTTTTAAATGGTGGATCCCTTGCTATCCCCTGTATGTGGTCTCTTGTTACTTTTTGTACGCAGTTAGCTAAGTAAATTACACTATAAAGTTACAGAAGATGTATATAACTCATTAATATTTCAATGTATCTTTAAATCAATATTGTGCACTGCACTGGTAATGTGTTATTTAGATGTTCTCACCGAAGATGATGGCTTTTATATATATATATATATATATAGGAATACAGATGGCAGTCAATGTGTTAACGGTTTATGTATTGGAAATGGAAGTTGGAAATTGAGCAAATAATACAATATGTTTACGTCTGTATATTTTACATTTCATAGTAACGTTAACAGTCAATGTTTCATAGTCAATGTTAACAGTTATTCAGCTAAGCATGAGAGTTATACAGATTGCCTGTGTATGCTGTACTATAATAATAATAGACTATGCCCTTGCATGGGTTGAAAACAATTCTCAATTTTCTAGGCAGTCCTTATCAAAAAATGGAAAGTATTGTATGAAATTGAACAAAACTTTCTTCATAACTTTGAATAAAAAATAACACTCCTCACCCGTCTCCATATTCTCCTTGCGGTGGCAGTGTGAGAACCAGCTCTGTTCTGGATCACAGTGCTGGGGCAGGTGCCAGGCAGATTCAACCCTTTCTGTCCCTCAGGCTTGGACTCCTCTGGCGCATTTGTGTTATGTGAGAGAAGGGAGGAACACATCAGGAAAACATCAGCAACAATTTACGCCACACATTTGGTTTTCCAAACTATAATAAAGGTAGAAATCCAGGACTCAATCTTAAACCTAATCGCCCTTGTTTTCCTATTACTCCTTCTCCTCTTCAGTTTTTACCTGCAGTATCTGCATGACCCTGGCCAAGAGGCCCATGGTGGCCAGTAGACAGACGCGGTGAAAGGAGATCACCCATACAATGGCACTAGGTCTCCTAGTCTCTGTCTCCACTCTGTGGACAGCTTCTCTCACTGCTGTCCCTTGGAGAGACACCTCCCCTGCTCTCTTCACCTCAGGACTCTGGCTGCTAGCTCTGGTCTGACTAATTCTGCTTCTCTTTATCACTTCATCACTTCATTCATGTGAAATGCAGGTCCTCCACCATGCATGGTCCTTCCTTGAGGAGTTTTTGCTCCTTGGAGCAGGACTCAGTATCCATTTGTCTAACTGGGGATACCTTGACTCTACTATGAGCATCCTGTTCCTATTTGACTCTCAGCTGCAGGGCAGATTCAGTCAGAGCACTGAGGGAATTTGGTGAAATGCTGGGAGTATACTGGCCCACTGATTGGGTGGTGCTAGGGATGTTGAGACACCAGTGAAAATTGGTTCAAGATAGCACAGGGCACACACCAACATGATGAGGCGTTTTGTTAATGTCATCCGGTAGGTGGCGGTAATGTGCTTTTTAATAAAACAACTTCTGGAGTAGCATTCTTAGAGAGAAACATTATAGCCTACTATGGCGTCTCAACAACAGCCTGGTGTTCCCTCTCAGGGTGGTCCACATCAGACAGCAGGTCTTCAGCAACCTCAGCAACAGCTTAGTCAACAACAAGACTTTGATCCTGTCCATCGTTTTAAGATGTTAATACCACAGCTAAAGGAGAGTCTGCAGGTAAGTCCATTGTTTTGACTGCAACAAAGTACCAGCTAAAGCTAGCTAACTTATCATAGAGGATGGTAGCACTAGTCGATTTTATTTGTTTAGCTGATATACGCCATAGATTTTAACTTTAGACGTTGAAACTTGCCCATATTGAGATGTAACTTAATTAGCTAAGTTAGTGAAACATCGTGCAAAACATGTGCATATTTATTAGCCTACGCCTGAAGCAAAATAGTGTTAGCTGGCTAAATAACGAAGCCGCTAGCTGGAGAGTTAGCCACTGTTCCTTGTTAGCCTACTGTCATGTGTTAACTGCCGTAAAGACTGGGGAGGGATGATTTGGACAGTGGCTCCAGAACCCTTTACCTTTCATGGAGGAGATTGATATATAGCCGTTTTCTGCTTTAAAGAGGTTTGGACACCGTCCGACCAAGCTCATTTTACCAGCTGGCTTACGTGCGTAAGTTACGTTAACGTTTGTCTCAAAACACCCTCCGTAAAAGTTGGAGGAACAAACGTTAACTTATCACATGCAAGGCTGGGGATTTGTTTAAATGATCCACCATCATTGTTATGGGTTGTGTGTTCCGCTTTATCACCTAACCTGAGTTTTCATTCATTCTAACCAGAATGTCATGACCATTGCCTCTTTGAACTTCCAACACAACACAGCAATTGATAATGGAATGTGAGTATCCTAAAGAAAATGCAACGTGTTAACATTACTTATTTGTGTCAATGTGGTTGTTTTCAACTGTTTGTTTTTGTGTATTTTACTGTAATGTTGCTCCCCCTACAGCAAAAGCAACGATGCTGCAGTACAACGTTTTGATAAGAGCCTTGAGGAGTTCTATGCTTTATGTGACCAGGTGGAACTCTGCTTGGTAAGTATGCAAAGATGGCTTATTCAAAAGCATGTGTAATCGTGTAATAATAATATTAATAGTAGTATTTTTTGTGACCCACCTATACCTTACTGAATACAGTCTAGTGTTGATGTTTCTTGGCCATTTGCAAATGCTTAGTGCTTTGTATCATACAAGGAGACCACATAACCATCATAACTACTGGGGGAAAATAATCCCAGCAATGTTTTTTCATGTTCCTGAGACATGTGCCACACAGTGGGATGATTGTTTATTGCTTCAGTCTTTCAATAAATATATCCTACATGTTACATTCCAAATTTGTATCCTTTTGTTTTTGAGGACATAGTGAAACTATGTTGAAAGTGTTTCTGCTGTGTATGCTATACAAATTAATTATTTCTATTGTTTAAAATTAAGCTCCAAACGTGCATGGCATGTGTGACGCCTCTCTCTCTCACTCTCTCTCTCTCACTCTCTCTCTCACTTCCACTCTCTCTCTCTCTCACTCTCTAGCGGCTGGCCCACGAGTGCCTCTCTCAGAGCATTGACAGTGCCAAACACTCGCCCAACTTGGTACCCACGGCCACCAAACCAGACACAGTGCAGACGGAATCTCTGTCATACACCCAGTACCTCAGTATGATCAAATCACAGATATCCTGTGCAAAGGACATCCATAATGCTCTGCTGGAGTGCTCAAAGAAGATATTGTCTAAGAACCAGCAACAGGGGATCATGTGATTATGGACATGTATAAAATTCGTTTGTTTTGTCATTATTGTTTATTTACATTGACTTTTTAGTAATAAAACACAGATGCAGTTGTGCCTACTGTACTCTTTACAGCTTGTTTGGCTTATTCTTCAGCAACACTGAGCAGTACAGTTCCTTACAAAGCAGCAAGACTGATTTGTCTTCAACACATCAAGATTTTTTTTTTTTTCTATCACTACTCTCTTGTGTCGATTGATCCTCTGCACCAGCCCCCTTTTAACTGTGTGTGGTGCGATTAAAATGACCCAATTTATTGTGGTTGTCTAACAAGTACAGATATGTGCTTTCCCTCAGTGTGTGTGTGTGTGTGTGTGTGTGTGTGTGTGTGTGTGTGTGTGTGTGTGTGTGTGTGTGTGTGTGTTATACACTACCATAGATAACTGATATTCTGTAATTACTCTATAATAACCCTTCAGGGTTCCCATACTATAAGATTCACAATATTCCTGTAAGATAAGTATACATTTGTTTGGCCCAAAATACTAAGTATTCCTATTTGCTTTCTTGGGGTTTACATCAATTGCAGACATCCCAACCTGCAGTAATTTTTCAAAAGAGGTAGCATCTAATCTAATCTCCCACCCCAAGTGCATCACACACAGACACACACACCTCACCAACCATAGATACAATAAAGCTTTATTATATCTATGCTCCTCACTTCCAGATTCCTTGATGTGTTACATTTTTAGTGAGTCCGGATGCTTCCGGAGACTTGTGTTGCACTGGCGATCTTACAGGAAAGGAGTTTGTGAAATACAGCATCCAACATAATCACATGATGGCACATGAGAAAGTCTCTTCCTTGTTTATCAAAATAGACTGTCACATGTGCTGTGTTCCACCACCGGGGTTACACGAATTCTTTGTCATTGTAATGAGGGGAAAACATTCGTTAATTGGAACTTTGCCGTATAATAATGTATGTATTATCACAACGTTCTTCTATATGCTGTGATCTATGACTTTTGGTGTTGTGATGTACACACGACCAGCGGCTTTATGTCCGCTTGGACCCTAGAGCTAGTGAATGGTACATTCCAATGCTGTTTTAATAGAACATAGCGTCCTCCCTGTTAGCGCCAAACAATTTAGATTCTAGAAGGAATGAATTCATCAAGACTTTGTTGCGCATTTTGGACGCTTTTTATTGTTTTGCTAACAGGATGTCTTCATGGGGTCGGTGATTTATTTTTACGTTTTAGAATGTTTTAAGATCCACATTGCCACAAACATTGTTTGCGTCCACTGTTTAATACCTACTTCCTGCGTTTGTTGTAGCCTAGACTAGGTTTTTCGAAGTCCATAATGGAAACATCTGTATTTTTGTGTTATTTGTTGTAGCAAACAGAAGAATGCAAGAGTTCCATGTACCCACCTAAAGGGCCGACGTAAGTGTCTGTTTGTTTGTTGGTTAAGAAGCATGTTGTCAGGATTCCATAGGCTAGGTTAGGCTACATCTTTATCAACTTCTGTCTAGGTTCCAAGGAACTGTCCAATGGTATACAGTCAATCTAGACGAGCCTCCTGTTACAAGATGGGATGGAGTGATCAAGGACAAGAAAAACGAAGTAGGTTGTGATTTCTGAATGAGACAGAAGCTCGTTGTTGGGCTATAACCCGCTTTATTGTTGGCATTGATGCTGTCACTGCACTGCAAAGAGAAAAAACAATACATTGTATCAAACTTTCGAACTAATGTGATTGTAGCTGCATTAACGTGTATTTTCAGCTTGTAGCAATGATTCAGGCCATAAAGGTGCTGGCTAACAGTCTTGTTCCCAGTGGGAAACTCCTTGACTTGGTTGACAATGAGTTGGTAAGAATGTACTCAATTATTCATTGTGAAATATTAAGCCTAGGCCTGTTGCTTGTGGAAATGAAACAATCAATTGATTTTCTTTTTTTCCCTTCTATTTTTGTTAGCCACTGATGTTGGATTCACTGCCCTACCCTTTTAATGAGGAGATACAAGGGATATCGACTGCTTCAGGAGTTCCATTAGGAGAAGTTATACTCTTCAACATCTTCTATGAGGTTTTCACTGTGTGTACATCAGTGGTAGCAGAGGACACGCACGGTAAAACTGAAGTGCTATTTGTCCTTTTATCGTATTTGCTTAAAAAACACAACATCGAGCATTGACCGTGTCACATGGTTTTATCTCTAGGAAATCTATATCATGGGCGAAATTTGGACTTTGGTTTGTTAATGGGGTATGGCTTTTTTATATTCATCCTTGGTAGAGTTCATCACTGAAGTGGTGGTGGTCTGAAATACCTTCTTGTTTGTGTGTCAGATGGAATCACAAAAACCATTCCTGGACAATAACAGACAAGCTGAGACCTCTCACTGTAAATATTGACTTCAAACGAAACAATGTTACCGTTTTCAAGTCCACCAACTTTGCTGGATATGTTGGCATGTTGACCGGCGTCAGACCTGTAAGTACACAAAAATGATAAGAGTGGGCACAGTATATTCAAGTTCACCTCTTTCAGGTAGTGAAATGTCAACAATATGTTTTCATCTGCAGAAACTGTTCACCCTGACAATGAATGAGCGTTTTAACTTTGATGGGGGATATGTAGGTTAGTGCCCGGAAGTACATTCATATATTTTTATGTTGATGCAGTGTGTTTCAGTATAACAAATAACATATTTAAAATGCTATATGTAGAATTCTGTCACACATTAAATATTATTTTCTAAAAACTGAAAGATTTTCTACATATGACACCCTTTTACTCTGTGTATTGAAGGCAATATTCATAGCTGAACTTTTGGTATTCCTTCCCAATTTCAAC
Organism: Sardina pilchardus; assembly: GCF_963854185.1. Classification (NCBI taxonomy): domain Eukaryota; kingdom Metazoa; phylum Chordata; class Actinopteri; order Clupeiformes; family Clupeidae; genus Sardina; species Sardina pilchardus. The sequence goes on from NC_085014.1 coordinate 26,665,356, forward strand.
AGGGATCTTGGAGTGGCTCTTGGGGAAGCGAGACGGCATGTGGATGGGTTTCCTCACACGCTCCGTCCTAGAGAATGCTACCAGGTGCAGTGACGCTATGAACACCTCTGTGTTGTTGTAATTTCATTTCTCCCTGGGCCCCGTGAAGCAGATCTGAGAATAGCACTATACCTTTCCTGTCTCGCTTTCTGTGTTTAGTTATGAGGATGCCAAAAAGCAGCTCACCCTTACCAAGTTACTGGCTCCTGCCTACTTCATTCTTGGGGGTAACCAGACTGGACAAGGCTGTGTGATCACCAGAACAAGACTTAATGCCCTCGACGTTTGGGAGTGAGTGCATCTCGGAGAACAAGTGTTGAATTTTTACTTTGTTTATGAAGTCATTATCTGAGGAATAATCCCTCCGTCCTTCTTGTTCTAGGATTAAACTGAAACTTGGTAGGTGGTACGTGCTGGAGACCAACTATGATCACTGGGAGAAGCCCTTCATCTTGGATGACCGCAGGACGCCAGCCATGAGGTGTATGAATAAGACGACACAGAATGTGAGTATCGATCTTTTATTACAGGCCAGTTGAAGCGTGTGTAGACTCACTTCAGTCAGATCTTGATTGCTTCCACCTAATATCTTGCACATCTTATTTCTAATTTTATATGTGGCAAAATTCTGAATATAAAATTAACACTGCTCATTTTCCTTAGAATATTTCATTTAAAACCTTGTATGATGTTCTATCAACCAAACCAGTCCTTAACAAGGTAAGAAAACATTTCAACTTTTTTTTTATATCTTCCTGTTTCTCCCTGATGTAGGCCTTTTCCTTAGTCCTTATATTTCATTTTGTCTTTTCAGCTAACTACCTACACCACTCTGATGGAGGTATCCACAGGAAAACTGGAGTCTTTCCTCAGGGAGTGCCCAGATCCTTGCAGTCCGTGGTGATCAGGGCTCAAATACCCAATTCACCTTGTCTGTCGGTACACATGGCACTACTGAAAGTCGTGTAATGTTAAGCCTCCTCATCACACAAGCTTCTATCCAGGTCCCCAGCCATATCATTACCTGTCACTACTAAGTGATGGCCAATGTGATTCAGTGTTTGTCTCATGCATTCTGTACTACCTCAGTATGTCACAGTACACACTTGGCTTTTGACTACTTGTCTATTGATCTAATTTCCCTTATTGATGCCTTTGTCAAATTTGTAAATATACTTTGATATGTCTAATAGCTTTGGAATAAAAAATATTTATGTGACCTTGAGTGTGTTCTGTTTCATATGTAACTGTTCAGGAACTGTTATCCATAGCTGTGCTGTTCATGTTTATTTTGTAGACCTCTTGTATTGGGTATGGTGCACATAACCAGTACTCTTTGAGAATTGTTAACAAAATGCAAAACCTACCCAGTGCTCAAAATTTGAGACTCATGTCTTGACAGATTTATTAGTTTCCTCATGGTCTGAAAAAGCACAATACCACACAGTTGGCAAGAGCAACAATTTTTTTATCTGTCCACCAGATATTGGTCGGTATAGGTGAAGTTTGAGTCCTCCCACAGAGAGTCTAACACGTTTTTTGCTCTCTGTAAACTCATTTAATAGTGGTATTCATGAACTAAATATGTCCCAAGAGATATTTAGGAGATAATGAAAACTTGCAGACACCTTTCCTGTGGTACATACGGTTTTCATTCGTTTCAGCTACATTTTTCCCATTCCTCCTTTATATCTGTTGCTAATCAGGTATCCCATCTCTGTTTCAATTCACACCAGATTGTTGGAAGGTTTGCCTTTCAGGCTTTTTCGTGAATACTTCTATGTACAAAGTAACTAAAACCACAAAAGTCGCGAACCATTTATATCTTCATGCAAGAATGAAGATTTTTAGTCAATCTCTGTTTAAAAATGCATAAAAAACCTCTGTAAAATGAAGGAATAGGCTACCTGAACACAAGGAATCATGAGATGGTGTTTGTTCTCTTCAGTAATGACTCAGCCCTCTGAACTTCTCTGCTCTTTGCCAGGATTCTATTGGGTGCTGAAACCGTGTTGTTTTTGTGGAGAGTGAGTACAAAATTGCGTCTTCACTGATGCAAGGTTTTGTGCTCTCAACCATCTCTCGAAGAGCCACTTGAGAGCAGTATACCTGTGGATTTCATCATGGTTAAGATTAAACCATCAGTGAACTTTCTGATTTGGATATTTATTATTTTGGATGAGTCCCACTCTGTAAGTATTTACTAATGAAATAAGAGTAGATTTTGTCTTTTTATTGCAATTCCTGGTGCCTACTATTACATGAATCTAGAGATACATGATCAATCTATGACTTGCTGTTCAGTAACCACAAACTGAATGTCATTCTAAGAATAATTTCTTTGGAATGTGGAAGGCCCGTTGTACCTGAGCAGCATTAGACATCAGTGACCCGGTGATGTAGAGCTCCTGTCCTGTCCTGTGTGTGAGAACAGGTCCCAGACCAGTGCCAACAGGAGACCGAGAGGCTCCGCATTCAGCTGAAGCACTTGGAGACTCGTTTCCAGAAGCAGCAACAGCAAATCCAGCGCTTACGCATCCTGAAGGATAAGACATCTGCACACGCGGATGAGTTTATTGAGCTGCCAGGTCAAATCGAATACACTGGTAAATTATGCTTTTCTATGTGTGTAGGTAGTACTGAGGGCTTGCTTTCTTGAGCTATTTGTGTTCATTTTAAAGAAAGTTCATACTTTATTTAAACTCTAGCTGGTAATTCATTCATCAGACTGTGCACAGATCTTTAACAATGGCAGTAAGACAAGTGGATTTTACATGATCAAACCCATGAGAAGCCCAGCCCGGATAAAGGTGTACTGCGACATGTCTGAAGGCGGCGGCTGGACAGTCCTCCAAAGACGCACAGATGGAAAAGAGTCTTTTGAGAGGTAAGAAGAGGCTGATTGGAAATGTTCAAGATGGGGTAAAGATATCCAATACAATAAGATACAATATCCATGTTCATGTAACAAGACAAGATGTTTTCTAAGGGGATGGGATGACTACAAGCAGGGCTTCGGAGAATTGGAAGCAGCAGATGGGGAGTTCTGGTTAGGGAATGACAATCTACATTATCTGACTTCACAAGGTAAACTAATTTGAAAAACGTTTAAGTCCAGTAGCTCTGAAGATGAATATATGTGACAGAAAATGTAATTTACTGATGTTCACTGTGTAGCTGATTATGACATAAGGATCAACCTGGAAGATTTTGATGGGGTATACCGCTATGCAGTCTATGAAAAATTCAAAGTTTCAAGCGAGGAGGTATTGTTTTATATGATACATTACAACCATATACTGTTAAAAAACTCCGATTCTAACTGTAAGGAAGGACAGTAATTATCTTCTCCTATTTCAGACCTGACAATCACAATTTGATAAATAACATAAGTAATATAATATTATCTAAAAATGTTCTAAAACCTACAAATCAATGTACATAACACATGTTAAGAAATCAATAATGTAGGCCTACCAGTTGACATGTAATTTCTTTCTAAAGGAAAAATATCAGTTGAACTTTGGTGAGTACAAAGGAAATGCTGGGAACTCTCTGGCAGGAAGCTACCATCCTGAGGTCCAGTGGTGGGCCAGCCATCAGGGCATGAAGTTCAGCACTTTTGACAATGACAACGATCGCTATGAGCGCAACTGCGCCAAAGAGGACAAATCTGGTTGGTGGTTTAACAGGTATACTATTCTATCTTTGACACTGCGTTCTGTTTAAAGATCCTAGTACTGTTGCTTTCAAATGTCAATTTCACTAAAATGGTTGTTTCATCTTTTGCCACCAGATGTCACTCTGCCAATCTGAATGGAGTGTACTATCAAGGTCCATACAGTTCTGTGACAGACAATGGGATAGTCTGGTACACATGGCATGGATGGTGGTATTCCTTGAAGTCTGTGGTCATGAAGATCAGACCATCATACTTTGAGCCGAATGAAGTGTAGTGGCAGTTTACACAATCTCATCAAGGGAGATCCCAGAATGTATCATGTAATAGAAGCAGCATATCCTAACTGACTGCCATTTAATTAAATATCATAACCAATCCAACAAAAAATAAAGTGCCTTACTATGTACACTTACTTAATAAAGTTATCAAAATGTAAGGTATCTTGGTTTTGCTTGCCAGTAGGTCCATACAGGTGTTTATGAAACAATGTTCTGCATAAGGGAATGCATGTCATATGCAGAAGGCCTAGCCTATGCATGCATGGACTTCCTGTCTGTTTCAGATCTATCCAGTCTAATTTATTGAAACAAATTCAGATAGGCTACTGGAGTCAAGGTAACAATGTCACTAATTGCCCAGTAGAGTGAAGAAGACCAGACACGGATGGATTTTTAAAAATCTAATTGGGCTACAATGCAACGTAATTGCATTTTCTCATTAACGTGACGCCATCATCTATGCAGGTGAAGAGGTGAAGGCCTTAAAAGTAGCCACCAGGAGGCTACAAGAGGCTTTACATTCGTCTGTAGCAAAACGTGTGAGGATTCGCCGAATAACTGAAATTACAACCATTTGTTTAACAGGTGCTTCTTAAATTCAATGAGTAGCCTATGTTTACATGGCGTAGACATGAATAAACTGAAGTTCGAAAACTGAGATGCCGGCATTCAATTAAAACAGGTAAAGACTTGAAAACGTACCCCAAGTATTTCTCTTCAAGGGCTAGCTTGCATGCGCCTAAGTTATTTAGGCAGTTTTACCTGAGCTTTAAAGGTTTGCAAACCTTGAATCGTTTCCCTGAAATGTGTTTTTATTAACGCTAGGCCTAGGCTACTTGGCAAATTGCTAGTAGGCCTTACTTAGATGTTGATTTTTGTCCCCCGTGAACTCCACAGCCTAGGCTACTGAATTGGTATGGAATCAAATTTGTTTGTCCAGCTCAGTTTACGCATGGCCAGTTTTGGCAAAGGTTTGAAAGGTTGACGTGTACTCATTTTATACGGAACGTTTTATTATATTTTTATGTTCCATGTAGGCCCTACGCCCTATTTGTCAGAATAAATCAACGTGAGCATGCGTGTTTAAGAAGTGTGCCATCTATGTGAATAAAGAGTGGAATCCTTAGTAGGCCTACAGGGCATTGCTGCAAGTCGAAGATTGATGATTGATGTCTGTTAAAGATAAAAGATGGAGAATGTCAGGCAGTCATAGTAGAGCAGATGAACCTGTCAAGGTTTAGGACCCACTGTTTACTCTCCTGACTTGACCTATGTTTAGACATGGTGGCAGGGCAGGCCATCAGAAGCAGCTGTTGATGTGTGGTAGTCAGGTGCAGAGGACAGCTTTGGGCGGTACTTCATAGGAAGTAGGCTTAGCCTCAGGGTGAGGAAGCAGCCTATATGAGCTCATGAGAAACTGGAGCCTGACCAAGAGGAACGACTTACTTGAAATAAGCACTCGCCATAGCATTGCCCTATGGTCTGCACTACAGTATAACATAAGCTGTTTGACCGGGATTTGAGGGTGGGTGTTCTGTCCTAAAAAGCTTAACACTGACAACAGATTTTAGGTCCTTGTGTTGGGGTCTCCTTGAGCGACTTTATCTGAGTTAAGACTTTAACAAAGTTGAATTAATCCAATAAGGATAGTGTAGTCATGTAAGAAATGGGAGTCTGGCTTATGTGTGAAATGTGTGGTAGTATAGCCTATACATGGTGTGTTGTGAGTTATTAACCTGTCGGTCTGATTTATCTGTAAACACATGACAGTTTAGAACACATTCGTCTGTTTATTTTTAATTGTATGTTATAACAATCCAAGCCACAAAGATATTTTTGTAGGGAATCTCTCTTTCACATGTGTTGTTGTCACTGCGCTGTCTTTAAGATTAACATGAGGCCCCATGGGCTTGTCATTGCTCTGTATCTGGGAGGTATGTCAGAGAACTGTGTCAAGGACCTTTTGGAGTCTTCCAAAAATCCTTGAATGCCAGAGCAGGTGTTGGCATGCTGCTTTGTGGATTTGAACCCAGTATGTGGTGGTGTGACTGTCCACTGACCTCCAATCTGTTGGGCCCTCATCAATAATTAGTGCATGTCCATTTTACTTTGATGCTTCCAAATGTATATAGATAAGCAAAGAGATATCATGTTATTTAACACTCCCAAGAATATAGTTCTAAATCTATATCTATATTATAATGTGCCAATGTAACTTAAGCACCATTGGTTACCTTACTATGTACTCTACCCTTAGGCCTATCTGTATCCAGAGTCTTGTATGCTGAAGGCCATCGTGTTTTAACAGTTTGGAGTTACGGATCTCTTCAAATAACAACTTTTCAAATACACTACTCACAAAAAGAGGGATATCAGGCTTTCGGGTGAAATTTAATGTTTCAATATAGAAAGTTAGTCATGCGCTTTCAAAAGTTTAGAGAAGGTCACATTATCAGAGTCAGAAGTCAGAATATCTGACTTTTTGTGAGTAGTGTCTGTGACACATTTTGAATGTTAGTTTGCCACACTGAAATTCTAGAAAATCTAAATCTAAAATTCACTCCTGTCCTCTCTAAGAATCAGAGAATGAAGCTTGGCAGAAAGGGCTATTATTCACCTGTCTGCTCTGAAGCATCAGAGGGTAAAGACTTGAAAAGTCTTCACATTTCCTCTTTGCAATATGTTTTCAGACTACTTATCCTCAATGGTTCATGGGGGTAGGACAGAGACCCTACTAATACAAAAGCGTATTTTCTTGATCTTAACTATTTCTCACGCAAAACAAATTAAGAATAAGGGATATTTGGGCAATAGCCTATTCTCTGAAGCGTTCATCAGGTTCACCAGGCTTGCATAGAAATAGCTCCCCTGCAGAAGTCAGAGATTGTTGTCATGGATTGTATAATCCAGGAGACAATCGTTTTCTACTGGTGTTTGCCAAGTGTGCACTGAGATGGTGCTCCTCCACTTAGATCTAAAGACCTTATTTGGATTAGGCAGAAATAGAACTGGTCTTACTGTCACAGGGTTAATTCTTGGGCTGCTGGTTTACAAGTCCATGCCCTTGGCTCCTTATTATATAATTGCAGTTACACGAGGGTAGTTCCCCACTGTTGGCAAAACACTGTACTCTGATGCAATTAATCTAATGGGCTTAATCATCTTAATGCATTGCAGTATCAAAGGAAAAGCTCTAGCACTTGCAATGTTTGTCTTTGGTGTTTCCTTCTGCTGAACATGAGGGATGGGTGGTGCAGATGCCATTGCATAATTCTCATGATATGTAAAGAATATGTAAAAACCGCAAGCAGTTATCTGCAAAGTATCTTGATGAAGTCCTTTTTGTTACAGTACCTCTAGTCTTCAGTGTCTACTGACAGCCTATACGGCTCACTGCATTTTTAAAGGTTTCTCAGTAGTGTTTGTGCATTTATGCATGGGGATCAAATTGTTTTCTGTGGTTTCAGTTTCAAGTTCAGGCTACACACGCACACACACACACACACACACACAGAGCACGAGAGAGAACGAGGGAGAGAGTCTCAAACACAGGGTCCATGCCTCGATGAAGGGTGGACTTGGTTAGCTGCTTAGCAACTATGCATGCTGATTTTGGCTGGCCACTCCCTCCTCCACAATACACCACCCCTCCTCCCTCACTGAATGGGCTTAGGCATGGATAAGGTGACCAGTTCCTCTCCCAGTGAACTTAACTCTAGGCCAGCAGCAAGTGGAGCTGACCGAAACCCTTAAACAGCCATGAGCGTGTGCAGGCTCGTCAGTGTGGATGCGACTGGACAGCCTGGAGCTACTTCTCTGGACTGAGCAGCACTGCTGATGGGAAGAGACAGGCTGGATGGTCACTGGAGCCTGGAAAAGTTCCACTGCGTAGCAGAATATTACTGATGCTCGACTGAGTTTGAGTGAGTGGGAAGAGGGAGCGTGGGGAGGAGGTGGATGAGGAGGAGGCGGCGGGAGAGTGTTTGGCCAGAGAAATACCCCGCACAGAGTCAGACATACACGGGAGTGTGTTGAGTCTGCTGTAGAGCTTTGCACCGCGCTAATGGGATTGGAATGGCAAGAGCAAATCCTGATGGATGAAAGTGAGAGCCAAGTGATCCATGGCAGCACTGGAATATGCTGTGGGACTGGTATGTATCTGAATAAGTTATCATATATGGGACAAAAAAAGGCGAGTAGATTTATAGTGGTTATCTGCCTGAGTGGTGTGTCGTGGTCAAACTGTTGTTATGGCATGTGTGACATGCTCTCTCTCTTTTCAGAATGGATTTAGCTCTTTGGCTCTTCATTTTATTCTGAAGGTGGTGGATATGATTCATGGAACACTTAAGCAGGTCATCTGACTGTCTCATCTTCTGTCTTTTTCTGAGGTCTATTATTCTGACAACAGACAGACAGTTTTGGCCAGCACTATAAATGTTTTCATGTAAACATATTTTCCAATTTAGTCCAGTGTCAGAAATAGCTGGTTTGTCTCCCCAGAAAGCAGGATGTTTGAAATTTAATACGGACATATTAGACCTGCCCTCACATAAATTCATAACTGTATAGGTATTTTTTGTAGTGTTGTTGAATACTGCTGAACAGGCGAGCTCTTGTTTCTTTACTTCGTTCTCAGCACTGGCCTGAGCCTGACTAAGCACAGTCTGTTCCCAAGGAAACCTTTCATTCTGTCAGGACTGTGAAATGGATTGTTACTGAGCCTTTCTAGATGAGTCCACAATACATGCCTTAGACAAATGTACATCTGTGTGAGGCATTTCTGAATCTTCCAAACTAGAGAGGCAGACTAAGTGACTTAGTGAAAAACAGAAAAGGATGACATTTTAGTCAAAAGCGTGAAATCTGAGTCATACTTGCAAATGACCATTTCAAAACAATTTTGAACAGGCTTACCATTAATGGTCTCTAAAATGGCAAGAAATCAGATTATGCACACACATTAAATTCAAGACTTAGCTTTGTATTGGTATTTGTTTGTATTTTGTCCCTAACAGCGATACTGCTATAAAAAGCCACAGCCTCATGTAAAACTTGTTGTGTTCTGAGATTTGAGATGTTTACCTGTGTTCTATGCTTTTTCATAGAGGTCTAGTTAGACATACAAGGGGAGAGAGCCGTATCCACTCATACACAAACTGTCATACCTGAGGCTCCATCTTCCTGCTGTCTAAAATGTTTTAAAGGATAGATTCATTGGTTAGGGAAACAAAAAATGGCACATTCCTTTGGGAAAGAGGTTTGCTGATACGTTTTTGTGTAAATGTTTGAATATTTCAAAAGTATTTGGCTTTAAAGTTAGTTATTTCATAGTGCCCCTTGTAAGATTACTGATACTGCGGTCACAAAATTGCATTCTTGCATTTTTCTCTTTGAACAAAGTTTGATTCAAAGTAACACTGGGCTGCTGATATTTTAAGTTATAGACAATCACATTACATTCATCACATTCTTGAGAATCGGGGATTGCACCTTATAGATCTATCACTCCAGTCTATTGGTTTACTGAGCTGATGATGTTACTACTGTCCATTCAGAACTTCAAGACCAGTACATTCACATGTTGAACTGAAATTGGAGCGTACCCATATGCGAGCCTTCCCGATATGGAGCAGGACATATTCACATGGTGTGACAGATTTATTTGTTGACTGCCCGACACACCCAAGAGAATATGTCTTGCTGTTCTGAGCAAGCTCATGCATGTCCATTGGTTCTCATGATGCTTAGTCACATCCATGAGATTAGACAGTGGGGACTTAAGTCAGCTGAACAACTCTGTTTCAATTGCTCATATGTTTGTCCACTCCCTATCAGTCTGCAGAGCCTGCAGTGGGATTTAGACTTGGTCTAGTCTCAAGTCTCGCCAATCTAGTCATAGTTGTCACAGTGTCAATATGGACTTTGATACCTAATGACCACTGGACTTTAGTAGTATTCAGAGGGACTGTAGGCCATTGATCTGAAAGGCAGTGTTCACTGTTCTATCCTAGTCCTTGAGCAGTGCTTGTTTTGCCTAAAGTGAACCTGACGTCATCATTTCCACTATATTTCCGCCCCCCCATGTAGCATTGACCTAGTGTCAGGCACCACAATAGGGTGAATAAATGCATGTTTTGTTTTGTTGTTGGGATATTTTTCCAGTTTCAGTAGGCCTAAGTGATTCATCATAGATGATTGTCTTGTTATATCAAGTATCAAAAATTTGCCGTATTGTCATGGGATCATTTTTGTGGGCAGTGCATCATAATGGTATCATGTCATGGTTTACCCATGTGATTCCCACCCCGGTTCCTACTGTGAGTCAAAATAGAATAGAATAGAAACTTTAATTGCCACACAATAATGTGGGTGTAGTTGTTTTGTAGCTCAGTCCGGTGGGGGTCGGGGTGGATTAATAGCGGGAGAGGGTAAAATAATAATGATAATAATATTTAAGTGGAGTTGCTAGTATCTAGGAGTATCTAGTCTAATTGCTGAAGGGTAGAAGCTGTTGAAGTGCGTCTCTCCCGTCTTCAGAGATCTTTTGCGTCTTCCTGAGGGCAGAAGTTGGAAGAGGATCATAGGTCGGATGTGAGGCGTCCCTGATGATCTTGGTTGCTCGATTCAAACTGCGTTCAGCATACAGAGAGTGGACTGATGGAAGGTCACAACCAGTGATGTTGGAGGCTTTGGTGACAACTCTCTCTAATTTCCTCCTGGTGCGGCTGTCAGAGCTTCCATATCAGATGGTGATTGAAGATCAAATGATGCTTTCAATGATTACTTTGTAGAAGAACTAAAAGGGTTTTGTTGACGTGAAGCTTTTTCAGTTGTCTTTGGAAATGAAGTCTCTGATATGCCTTTTTGATAAGGTGGGTGGATGTCCCATTTCAAATTATGGTTGATATGTGAGCCAAGAAATGTAAAGGAGTCAGTCAAGGTTATAGGCTGTTCGCATATAATAGACTTGGCTTTGGTGTTGGGCCCCCTTCTCATGTCCACAATCTCATGCATAATGTATTGTGGTGTAAGATGATAGCGTAATTATAACTGTCAAAACAATAAATGCTGCTTTTCAATTTCTCTGTAATGTATGATCATTGGATGGAAATTGCTAAACTAATCAGTATTTTTTTTAAAACATTTTAAGGTTGGCTACAGATATATCTTTTGAGACTTTGTTATAATAACACAGTTGCCCTGAGGCCTGGTTGACGTTGCCAGACCTGTACTAGTCATATAACTAAGCCAGCAGAGTGAAGTACAATGGGTTGTTTGGCTAAGCACATGGGAGCTTTGTACAAAGTGTTAGAGTGTGTTCATTGGCTTTCCCAGCTTGGCCTCTGGCTATGACCCTGACTGGTCATGTGTCCAGACCACACTATGTACATTTCAACCTTTAGTTCCCTCCTCTCAATGGACTTGGACAATAGTAGAATTAGGAATGCAGTCATTTTGCCAGCAGATTCAATGATTTTTGGATATAGGCTACTCATTATGCCTGCTGCTTTTCTTTGCTTTTTAAAGAATGATCACATTTTTTTTTTTATCTCGTCTTGCCAAACCATGCCTAATCAGTGGCGGGAGTATGGAATGTAATTTCATTCAGTTGGACAACAGGACAGTATGTGTGCTGTACTGCTTCTTGGTGTTTTTAATTCTGTGTTGTGCTCTGTTATGTTCCCTTCAACCTCTCCATTTTTAATGAAGCCTTACCTAAGCGCATTAACAATTCAACAGGAGATCATGGTGAACCTATGACCGCAATTGAGTAAATGAGACCATTAACTGTTGCGTGTTTAATTTCATTCTACAAACTGTCTTAGTGTTTTAAAGTGTGATTTTTAACCATAAAAAGTGCAAAAAGGCATCATTTTACAACTTGGTGTTATTGCATTATGTTTTCTCTGGATTAACTGGAATTTGTATTTGTTTGATATTTTCTTTCATAGAAAATCTTTTGATAATCACTAATGTGTTTTCTTCTTGTGTGTTTTTCTCTTTGAAGGTGTATAAACAACTTGTTTGAAAGAGGTGATGATCATTAATTAACTGGACCAAGTTGTTCATATTTTGCAGAAAAAAAAAATTGTCTTATTATAGAGCTTATATAAACAGGGGAAACCGAAGCGGCAAGATGGATTCTGTGGTGGAAATCTGTTCAAACACCAAAATGGTGCATGTTCCATACAATAGCACATGTTTCTCATTGGCTGACGAACAGAATGGCAATGACTTGCCAAGTCCAGTCTCTGCCAGGAGCATCAGCAGCCTTAGCAACAGAAGTGTGGAGAGTCCACCTGACATTGAGATGTTTGAGTGTCTGAGTGATGGCAATTCAGTGGAGGGTGATCCCTCATGCTCCTTTTTAAAGAGCTCTCCAAGCCCCATAGGGTTGATTATCACAGACCTCCACAATGATGCGCACAATGATAACTCAAGATGCAGTGGAGATGGCAGTGCTGATGGGAGTAGCAGGGCCTCAAGCCCATCCCTGTCCTCTGCCGGGCAAAGCGTCTCGGAGAGTTCCTCTGAGCCCCCCTGCCGCAGCTTCAGCGATGGCTCCATGGACAGGGTCCTGCGCAGCAACAGCTTCTGCCTGCAGGACTCGGACCAGGCCCTCAGCATCTCCTATCTGGCGGAGTCGGCAGGATCCCCAGCGACGCCCTCTGACCTGGGTATGCCCTCTCTCCAGGATCTGGGGGGCACCCCAAAAGAGCAAAGGAAGCACCTGCACCTGGGAGATGTCCCCTTTAACCCGCATAATCAAACCTATTTCCTGGATGAATGTACAGGGCTACCTGCTCTAAGTGTGGCAGCAAAGGCCAGAGGAAGTCCACTAGCTGTGCCCACTTCAAAGTTTGATTATGTCAGCCCAGGGTCCTATAGAACTGGTCACTCTGCTCTGAAGCTGCGGCACAGTAATACTCAGGGATCCGGTCAGCTGCTGACGGCAGGAGACAGCACTTTTGTGGTACCTGCCTGTGAGGAGCGTGACCCCAGCAATGTGCAGACATCCACACCAGTGCAGTCCCTAAGCAACAAGACATTCTGCCTACCAACCCTCAACGAGTCACCTTTCACAAAAGAACCAGGAGACCAGGGAAGCTCAAAAGCTGACTGCATAAAAGAACAGCCTGGGCCCGGCCCCACAGTGACAGAGGCTACAGTAGCACCCAAGGTCAAAAAGTTCACCAAGCCCGATTTTAGTTCTGTGAAGTCAAAGATCTTCTCAAGGCAGGCAAGCACACAAAAGTCATCAAATCCTCCAGTTGTGCAAGCTTCTCCATTTCCTTCGTCTAAGCGTAAGGAGGTCCAGGTTCAGAAACCGGCTCACCCGACACGGAATAAACCCTCCCCTACATCGGCCGCTGTGTCCAGTCCCTCTGCTACACCTAAAAGGATTGCTTTTAGTAGGGTAGAGGCGCCACCTTCAGACAAACAAGAGAAGCCCCCTGCAAGTCACAAAAAGCTTATGTTCCCCAGGCCTCGGCCGCGTCTGTGGTCTGACAGTTCCTCTGTGCCCAAAACAAAGGCCGACACTCAGCACCAGAGGGGGAAAACGGCCCCTCCCAATTTCATAGCTAAGGTCTACAAAGCTGTCACTCAGTCCAAGGCTGTTCCTCAGAGACAGCAGTTGAAGTCCATACAGGGCCATCAGAATGGCTCCACATTTCCTCAAGAGGATGCACTCAGCAAAAAAGGCCCAGAGTCCCGGTTGGAGCGGACAAAGATAAGCCCAAAAGTAAGTTGATATACATTTGTTTGATTACTGCATTTAGACGTTTTAATGGGAGTAGATTATGTTTTTTCTCCATAGGGTCTCATTGTGTTCTATATTGGGACATACATACTGCCCATTTTTCTGTAGTTCTGTTGTTTCAGATTATATTTATTGTTCTTATTTATTTTGTCAATCAACTAGTTGTTCTGTCTTGTAATATGTTTGCAATGCGTTTCATAAAGCTTCAAAATGCATATACTTTCACGTATACAGTACAACAGAAGCATTGTTTTAACATTAATATCATTTTATGAAACCAAATGATTTTTTTTGTAAAAGCACCGGTATTTCTTTGAGAGCAGAGTCTCTTCAACGGCTGGCCTTGTGCATGTGTACACGTCTCTGGCAAACCCACTCCATGTGCATCACATGTTTGTAGACGACAGAAAAGAAGAAAGGCAGGGCAAGAGACCTTGGCCAGGCCTGCTGGACTCCCCAGGGAGTGTAGATACAATAGCAACCTGGCTCTGCACTCCGCACTCCCACTGCACCGCTGTTTCAGCCAGCACTATGGTGCAGCTCGGGACCAGGGAGTTTGGGGTTCACACTGGGGATTGTGTCAGTGATGGTCAGCTCCTCTTGCAGACGGCGAGCACCAAGCCAGCGGGGTCAGTGACCGGACCAGCAGTGGGACCCGGAGCAGGACCAGGAGCTGGCTTGGAGGAGAGGAAGGGCCGGTTTGGAGTGCAGTCGTCTCCCTGCCGCGAGCGAGGTGCCCCAGGCTCCCCGGCCGCCGGGGGAAGCGGCCCACGGCAGACGCCCACTATGGCCAGGCTGAGGCTGGGCAGTAACCGCGGGTTCAGTCCCAACAAGGACAGCCAGGCTCCAGGTAAGTCTGCCACACACAAGATCCATCCCTCAGTATTATAATTGCTTACGGGTGATTTTGGTTCAACTCAACTTGTTTCTTTCATTTGAGTGTATTCACGTATTTGTCGTTTTGTGTACAATGCACTTTTGACATGATTTGTTGTGATTTGTTCCTGTAAAGATATCAAAATGTAGGAAATAAATATGTAATTTATGAAAATATTTATAACATTTATTTGGTGAACTCTTCTGGCTTATCTGAGTTTTAAGAAACCTAGAGCAGTTTTGATTCATCGTTATGTGTGCATTTTGAAACATTACATGCAGTACCTCTTTTCGCCATGGGAGGGAAATCATAGAGTAGGACATACATGGGGTTACAGGACAAGATTATTTCTTATATCACTGTTTGCTGGTGCTGAACCTGTTAAGTAGTCAATTGCACATGCAACCAGCGCCCTACATCATCATTGGCCATTTATAGATGGAGGCTCTGTGGAGCGTCAGAGAGGAAGCAGGTGTTGTAGGGAGAAGGCCGGCTCCTCTGAGGCCACATCAAAGGATGTGATTGAAAAAGCAGACCGAGGAAAGGGAGGGTCAAGAAGGTTCCAGCCGTGTAGAACATGGAGGATGTTTACAGGACACGGTGATAAAGGGCTATTCAGGAGTGTGGAGGCACCTTCATACAACATATCAACTCAACTCACTGCTGTGGCATTGAGACTGGCCCCTAGCCATCATTACAATAAAAAGCTCTATAAGTATTGGAAATGCTGTATTTCATCAGGCAACAATAAATGATTGACTGCTGTAATAGTGCTGGGTATGGTGTCTGTTCTTTTCATAGGTCAGTCCAAAAATGTTCTGAACAACGTGTCCACTGGGTCAGGGTCATCACGGCCTCTGGATGCAGTCAGTGGGGTGAAGAGCAGCCCCAAGAGAGCCCTTCCCCCAGTGGCCCCCTCCAGAATACCTACACAGCCCCAAGGAGCCATCAGGAACATCAGTGGACCCTCTCAGTCCAGTGGCCACAACTCACAAGGTCAGACACTCCCGCTGTTGCAGCTAAACTGCTTCAGATCCTTTATTTAAACATTCAAGTGTGTCTCTGTTTGTTTTTATACACAGACGCATGCACACAAACACATTCAGCTGGTTCCACTGGGGTATCCTCTTGTTATACTGAGGCATTACTTATTATTGCATGGTTGTTGCTTTGAAAAAGGGTGTATGTGAGTGTTTGTGTGTGGGTGCTCAGGCTCACACGTGTGTATCTTTCCAGTTCTTTTGTATTCTTGTTTGAGAACGGGGTGGTGTTTTCCTCTCCATGTGCACATAAACACTGACTCATAGCTACTCCATAATCATTACTCCCTGTGGACCTGTGTGTGTGTGTGTGTGTGTGTGTGTTGGCAGTCTAGACTGTGAATTGGGATTGGGTTTCTGGACTTCCAAGTGCAATGCCAGAAAGTCACAGGTTCAGTTCCAGAGGTTGCCACTATTACCCCCTGAGCAAAACGCCTAAACCCCAGTTCTTCTAGTGGAACAGTCCCTGTAATTGGTACCCTGCAAGTTGCTCTGGATAAGAGAATCGGCTAAATGGTAAATTGCGTAAATAGTAATTGCGTAAAAACTAGCTTACATTGTCTATTGTTTGTCAGTTTGGGATGGAATCTTGAGGAAATTTAAATAGAAGGAAAATGCTATTGTTGAAATTAGATTTAAAAATGCATTTGATCTCTCTATGCTATTATGAAGAAAATATGGGAAAATGCTGTGTTTTGAACCTACCTTTGGTTACTGATGCTATATTCTGACCTACATTTAATACCGTCCAGTTTAGTCCTTCTCCTCCCAATGTGACCCATTTAATCTGGGGAGTTAAAACCACTGCTGCTGACATTTCCAAAATACTAGAAAGCATGTTAAGGTTATTCTGTTAAGTGATATTTGAAAATGCCACTGCTTTTTTTTTTAGGCATAATTAGTAATGAGGAGTAGAAATGTAATGAATAATGCATTTAGGTTTTGAGGTGGATTTACTAAAGCTTGATGGCAAGGGATTTATATCAGTCATAATGGCATTGAGGGTGATTTTGGCATGGTCTGCAGAGCACCAGGTCAGAGTGAATTATCATTTCTGCGAGTCTGGCATTCTACTGTAGAATGAGTGGGAACCCCCACACCCCCCCATTGGACAAAGAATCCTTTTCTTTGAGCATCTCTCATCACCTCTGCCTTCCCATTGGCTGAGGAGCATGCTTGTCTCTGGACCAGGGCTCCCCTATGCACAGATGTCTGGGAGGCAGGGTTAGTTCCACCCCACTTCACTCCACTCACAGGCAAGGAGCCGCTGAATGACTGCAACATGTGAATGGACCCATAACAAAGAGAAAGCACGCTCGCCGCTCTCCTGTACCCCCCTCATGGTCATTTGGAGAGCCGCCACTCAGACGCCATGGCTGCATACAGGAGCCTCTGGAGCTGCACCTCCACCTCCACCTCCACCTCGGTCCTGACGGAGTTGGCCATGCCTGCCATCTCCTCCAACACCACCCTGGACCTGCGCATCGGCGGGACGCCGCACTGTGATCTCACGCTGTTGACTTGCCTCCTCATTGGATCCTATCGCTTCTGTATCATCCCTTTGTTAGCCGCCTTCCATGCAAAGCCTAAATCACAGCAATGGGGAAGTAAGTGAGGGAGCTATTTGTGTGTCTCTGTGTGCTCTGCCTACAATCACCTTCCGTGTCAATCAGGTTTAATTATAACCTTAGCCCTCTGTATTGCATGTTTTGAATTGTAAGCCCATTTTATTCTTCAATGGCTCAGCAGTCCAATGGTGTGTTTCAGTGTATTGCGTTATTGTCTTGGTAGCATGGCAACAGCATGAAAGGCGCCAGGGAAGAAAGGCCGTGTTTGTTCCCATGGAGAGAGCCTTTCAATTTTAAATGATCTTCATTCATGTGGGCACAGATATGATGTCTGGTCGCCCCTCCAGACAGGCCAAATCTGCACTGAAGCGCAAGGCATCAACAACAGTCTTCCAGAATATCGCCTGGTGCAGATGAAAGGCTTTTTAAATAATGCAATGCTTTTGTGTCCATGTTTGTGTCCCACTGTGCAGGCTATGGGGAATCCCAGTGTAACAGTGGTGGAAGGGCTGCCTCATCCAAAGCCTCAGCACTCCGACCCAAACTTCAGACACCAGCTAAGAACACCACAAGAACAGGCATGGCTACCTCCTTTCCGCATACGCATACGCATACGCATACACATACACATACACATACACATACACATACACAAATAAACAATGGTATCACACACAAACAAACACATGATGGTAAAACACACACACACACACACACACACACACACACACACACACACACACACACACTCACACACACGATAGTGTGAATGCAGCTTTTGTTTCTTGTCCTTTGTTCTTTGCTTGTACACATCTAGTCCCCTGCTTCCTGCCACTTGCCTGAATCTCTATTTTAAGCACCATGTACATGGTGTGTTCGAGTGAGGCCTCTAGTACTACAGTATGCACTGTGCACTGTGCTGTCTTTATGTGACTCCTAACGAGTATGTGTCGGAGCAGCTCCGTGGGAGTCTGTGTTGAGATGAGCGTGTCTGACAGCCTCTGCCCTCCTCCCTGACAGCAGTGTACAGGAGCGCAGCCTCCTCCAATCCACCAGCCATCAAGCCCGTCTCCAGCACCTCCAAAAAGATCCCTCCGACGCGGCTAGCCCGGCCCAACACCGTTCAACCAGGTATGGTGGAAGTTTTGCAAGGGTTGTTTAGTTAGTGTTCCAAATATTTTCCTGGGTATTGTGGATGGTTATTCATTGATGTAGCTGATATGATCCAGACCCATAAATCCAGAATGTCCGTCTATGTTTGCGTCAGCTCGTGCTCTGTGTCTGAGTGACTGCTGGCTCTCCACAGTGACATGTGGCTGGCCGTTTGCACCATGTGCTCTCTCAGAGATGCCAATTCTGTAGTCCAGGAGCTGGCCACAGCCACAGCCAGATCTATTTCCATTTTAAAGGCAATCACAAGCTGCGAACATGCTCCTAGAAAGGTTATAGTTTAAAAAGATTTATTTTTATTCTTTGCATCCTGTTTGTTTCTTTGACTAAAGAGGGTGAGTGCTACAACAAAAAAGTGGATACACAAACTGAAACTATAAAATGGAAATGTGCAGACAGTAATTCAGTTTTATTTTGTCAGAGCCTCCATCATTATCATCAAACTAAAACCATTGCACTGTTTTGTCTGAAAATACAACTCCTCCTTAACTGTAATTGGAAAGCTTGCTTTTGTAGGTGATGAATTTCCATTTGATCCTGCAGAGTGCTACTGACGAGCCATCTGTTAGTTTGTTTGTCTTTTCCATCGAGCATAGCCCCCCCACCCTCCACTCGCCTTCTACAGATTGATGCAGTTTGTTTTGTAATAATGATTAACTGTGCTGACATTTAGGCCGTTGCAACCAGAATCAACCAGATTCTTCAGGCATTTGATATCAGAATACTTTTTTTTGAAGGTTTAATTACGAAAAAAAATGTCGAAGTTCAGTATACAGTACATAAGATGAGAAACCCATTCCATAATGGTGAAATCTCCATATGAGGCTTTTTTTTATCGTCAGGGTAAAAATGTTCAAGCTATGCATTTTATCTTCTGGATGTAATGTGTATTTACATCCTTGTTGGTTCTTCAGAATAAGACTTGGACACGCGCCCAAAACGCCGTCCGCCTCTTCTCTCCTCACCGTCAGCGTTCTTTCCACATGTGCTCCCTGTAAACATAATTGCACCACAAACATCATTTTGAGCCCCAGGAGGGGGGCACTTTGTCCGGCGGCCGGCCGTGGCTAGCAGTGGGAGTGCGAGGCGCGTTGAAGGTGGTGGTTGCCTGTGGGGGTGCAGGACGATTTGGGAAGCAGCTTGGCTGACCGCAAACGATCGCTCATGCAGCCGAGTGAACGGCTCCTCGTGCTCATGTTGTGGTCAGCGGTTTAAGTGACCGCTTGCACTTACAGACCGTCTGAAAGTAGATCATTGCTGGAGTTCCTTTGGCCGGCATTGTAGAGATGTACAGTGCTGTGGGTTGATCAAATGTTTGTCTCCAGCTACATTATGCGGGTATCTAGAAATGCTCACAGTATTGAATTATTCAACGATCTATAGCAGGCCTGGATATTTTGGTCCACTCACTCTATAATGTTTGTAGTATGTCCATTTAATATTATATTTCATTTTTGGACTCTGATATCAAAGCATTTAGAAAAAAAACAAGTCAGTCATATTTCCCTTCATAGTCAAAATGTAAAATGCCCTTCTAAAGCGATCCACGTCAGGCAGGGGGATGTGTTAGTTCTTATGGTGTGGATCTGTGTTTGCCGCTACAGCACACGGGCTGTTTCAGAGCAAATCATCATCAAGCTTGCCACCAGCCACGCACCGCCTCACACCATCTTTCCTCTCCACTCTGAATAAATCTGAGTGAGGGAGAACAAGTGTGTGAGAAGGAGGGAGGGAGGAAGGGAGGGAGGGCGGGTTTGTGAGAGAGTGTAAGTGAGAGAGAGAGAGAGGGAGAGTGTGTGAGTGAGAGATTGTCACAACACAATCCACTCTCCCGCTCCTCCCACTCCTCCCACTGCGCCCTCCCTCTCCCTCCATTTGCTCCAGCAGCATCCCCTGCTCTGCTCTGCTCTGCTCCGCTCTGCTCTGCTCTGCTCCAGCAGTACTGCGCGCTGCACGAGGGGCCGTAGTGGTGGTGGTGGTGGGATGCTGCTGCAGCTCTACTCTGTGTGGGGAGCCAGAGGGATAAAAGCACCGCCTCAGACACGGGATTAAGCTCTCGGCCATTAGCACATCTGTCAGACGGGGGGAAAGCTCCTGCCCAACTCTCTCTCTTCCTCCTCCTCCTCCTCCTCCTCCTCCTCTTCCTCCTCCTCCTCCTCCTCCTCCTGCTCTTGGAGCCCCTGGCCCTGGCCCCCCCTCCCCCCTGACCTCTGCGCTGCTGAGCTGACTTGGGGGCAAGTGAGGTGGGGAGTGTGTTTTTGCGCCTCTCGGAGGGGAGCCATTACTGCCGTCTCTGTGGTGGAGAGAACGCTACTATTCCTTCAGCTGAGGAGGACCATATATTATCTTCTTTTCCTGACTCTTTTTTTATTGCAGTGCAGCCACTGTTATTGACTGAAGAGATTGAAGCGAGGTGATTGACTAAAGCGAGGGGACCTGCTGATTGGGGGATTATGATGCACTGAACTCCCACCTGTGGTTGGCCTGCTACAGCGCTGCTCTCGGTTGCGTGCGTTTTTGTTTTGCATGCAAAGAATCTGCCATTTTTTCTTTTTGCATTTGCCTTCACGCTCAAGATGTTTTTCACCACCAAGTTCTCGCTGTCCAACATCCACGTGAGGCTGACGGCCAACGGTTTGCTCCGAAACCTCCAGCTCCTCTCGGGATGCAAGAAGAATACCGTGGTGTTCTGTGCAGGTCTGTTCCTTCGTCGCCGTCTGCCATTAAAACCAAGCCTCTCCGTGGCCATTGGCTTGACTTCAGGTTGGGTCTATCTGTGCAGTGGCTGTTGCCTTCACTAAGGTGTAGCTCCTGGGTTGTGTTTGTGAGGTTATTAATAGACTGGCAGTGTCCTGGCTGGCAGGGGAAACAGGTTCATCTAATATTTACTGCTTGGTTACATGCTTAGAAGCCACTGTCCATATATAGAACCAAAGAAATGGAACCGGGTCTAAGTTAGAATGGTAGCTGACACTCCACAGACGTCAGCTTCCAGTAAATAGGTTTCTCGGTGTTTTGTTTTGTCATTTTATGGCGGAGTGTGTCTGCGTGCATATGGCAGAATGTGTCTGCGTGCATATGGTTTACAGTTTCAGATTACTAGTCCAGCTCTCAGATGAGATGTGGGTTATTTTGAGGATTAGGCACGAGATTGAGAGAGTGCTCTAGAGTTGACTGGGAACATTCCTCTGATGGGGTAGATTCACATGGAAATGTTTAATTTAGACTACTTTTTAGAGCCGTTCCATCTCTGTTTTTAGAAGATGGCCAAAAAAGGACCATAATATTACGAGGACAGACGAGTCATTTTTTTTCACGCAGCATGTATTTGAGAGAGGAATGCTAGAGGATTTGTTTACCAGTTGTGCTTGTATGGCGCATGCAACAAGGTTTACTCAGTAGTATGGGGGCTGCTTGTGCTTTTAAAAGAATACTGTATCAGTAATCCCAGACTCATGATCATGATCAAGGTTCTGATTCAGGTTCTCCGTCTCAGGTTGGCACTGAACTTTTAGCTTTTTTTGAATTTTTTATTTTATTTAATTTTTTATAATACTTTCCTTGTTGGATGCTTAGGTCAGGGCTGCAGGACTGAACTTCACATTACATGTTCGTGTGGTAATGAACTGCTTGGTACACCACCATCATTTGTTCTGATGTGGTGTATTCTGGTAGGCTATCATATTCAGGTACACAGAGCATTTGTTGATGTTAGTATTTATTAGCCAGACTAAAGGCTGTTATCCATTCAATCATTTGTGATTGCTGATAATGACATAGTAGGTATGTACACTTTTGATACAAAGAAACACCTTCCTGAAACAAAAACACAACGGACAGTAACCACCAGATGGAGCTGTAACAGCCCTTCTAATGCAAAACACATTATCCATGATGGGGACTAATGTGTTTTGTGTCGAATTACCATGGGGAATTAATTTGTCTATTATCAAGAAACAGTGGTTGAATATTGAGCTGAATTCTCAAGAGGAACATTAAACTAAGTGAGCTTAAACCGAATGAACAGACACAGCATTCAATTCAAACAGATTGACTATTCATTCAGTGTTGCCAAATCTCAAAATAAACAATAAAATAATAGATTTGTCTGCATCTCAAAACTGTCAAATGTGAAAAACACAGTTACACGTTCATTAAAAGTATCCCTGGTGTGATATTAGCGGAAACCTGTAGCTGTTTACCTCTAACAACACTAAGTGAAAGACCACTACAATGTTCCAGTTCTGTGCATCCCCAGATTGCATAAATAATTTGGTGTGCTACAATTCAACAGTGGATTCTAGCTCTAAGGAATAATAGAAACAGTAAATTCTTTCATGTGCGGTCACTACAATCCAATAATTTACTTCCTTCTCAAACCACTCTCTGTGAATTAAGATGTAGCATGGTTCAGATATCCTACTGAACAAAGCTTTGGGAAGATGAGCGTGGATACCAGGCGAGGAAGATGGAAGTGAGGGGTGCACTGCTGCTGGGAACCAGTCCCTGTTGCCATGGTAGTGTGCGTCATCAACGAGCCGGCCGCGGAGGGAGCCGTGCGGCTGGCCACTCCTCCAGCCTCTTCACTCTGAATTATTCAGCTGCGAGAGATGAGGGGGAACTAACACCCTGCACTCTACGGAGACAAATATAGCCCAAATTATCATGAACCCAGATATGTGGGAATGAGCACAGTCAATGACCCCTATATTTATTTAGCACTTGTAGTAGCAGCCACGAATACACGGCTGCAGTGGAGTAACTGAACTGAACTTGGGACTGGTGCCTTCTCCACTCCGTATAGTGATGGTCAGTTCACTTGAGGTGTTAAAGCTACAGCATTATGATGGTGGTGGTTTTGTAGCTTAAACTAGATGGGTACTCTGAGTGCACACTCCTGTCAGCTTTATGTCCTACCTCTCTGGTTGTCAATCTGTCGGTTTTCATGAAACCCTGCTGACTGACAGAGACAAACACAGACTGACTGGCAGGTGTACAAACAAACAAGCCAAACTAGAAACATTATCTCCATGGCAGAATACATGATAAAACACTAGTGAATTACAGATGGTATCCCAGAATGTTTTCATCTCATTCGTCTGAGTCCATCTGGATTGCAGTCTTGTCGTTAACTTTGATATCTCGAGCCATGCTCCCATGCATGTTCAGGCTTTGACATTTCGAGGCATGATGCATATTCAGGCTTTGACATCTTGAGCCATGCTGCCATGCATATTCAAGCTTTTCCTCACTGCTGTGGGGGTGTCTTGTTTGCAAGCAGCTAAAATAAACAGAAGTGATTGTTGCTGAGTGATTGCAAAGCATAATGAATGCCAGTGTAGATGGTGGGTAAATTATTTGTATTGTATGTTTACTGCTGTTCCTGACTACTCTGTGATGTGGAATGATATATTTGAAAAGTTAGAAAGTTTAGAAGAAGGTGACATACAGCTCTCAAGTTAGAGTACTTAACTTAACTCCTGCATACTTGACAAAGTTATAAACTGATGGCAGTAGTAGTAGACCTATGTATCATTTTTACTGCTCAAGTGTCAGTGAGCTATATACAGACATATTTCTAGCTATTGCATTTCTATTTAGAATAAATTAGTTGTATGCAAAATAAATGGTCTTTTATGCTACTTTGCTTTGTGGATCATGTGTTGATCTTTTGGAAAAATCTGGCTGTGTAGATAGGAATGAGTAGAAATCTAGAATGCTGTATACTAAAATGAAGAAAGCCTTGTCTATTTGTTACGCAACAGAGAGTGGTGGCGAGAGCAACTGGGGGGACTTCAGTCTAAGAAAAGACTGTTGACCTGAGAGATTGTATCCACTAGAGGGCGATGGTCTGAACAGGGCTCCTCAGCTTTCACTCCCCTGTGATGTGTCAGAGGGGTTTGTTATTATGGTTGTGCCAAGAGGACCACATCAGTGGGGTGTCCTACGAAGCTCGATTAGTGGCTTAGCGAGGTATGTTGCGCTCAAAACCAGGGTATGCTGTCATACGAAAGTGGATTTGTTTTAGCGTCGCTGTATCACCATGGTATCTTATGCTCGCAACCAAACCTGGTCGGGAGCGGGTTATGTGCTTAGTTATAGCTCAAATCGTGAAATATCACCGCCCTCTGACCAATTCTAACCAATCCATTATCTTGAAAAACGAAGTTATCTCACGTGTGCTAATCTGTCTACTTTGAACAGGTCCAGCCCCGCCTCTGCAAACATTTTGAATCTCAAAGGCCCTTTTAACTATGTTGTGCGTGCAAATATGTCACTACTATGGATATGCATGCCATACAATATCTGATGACCATCGACTTTTTGATGTTATAGGTTAGACACTAAAAAATACCACCCTAGATTTCGCTACCGCTCATAAATGCGGAAGTAATCGTTTTTAAACCTAGGCTGTCTTGTGCGTCTCCACGTTTCCCGATTGGTCAAAATCACCCCAACCACGAGAACGCGCACAGATCTGAGCTGAAAGCCTAGTTTGACAAATTTATCACATACCTGCTGTCGTAGGATCACTTAACTTAATACCCGAGTTGAGGCTTTGTGCAGCCTCGATATGTCTAGATAACCTAGATTTGTCTAACTTGCTTCGTAGGACACCCCACAGGTTTAAAAGTTTAACGCTGAGGTAAACAGCAGCCAAAAGAAGAGCTGCATTTCAGAAGGCTTTGTATTCAGTAGTGTTATTATAGAATGAGCACCTATTTATTTTGACCATCAACGTCTTTGTGGGCAAACATGGGACAGGATTTTCTTTTAAAACTTTTAGAATAAGTGTAAAAAGAATAAAAGAATAAGTGATCAAGTGACATACATATTTGCCCAGATGTTTAAAATCGGAACGCACTGGACCTCGTTTAGTTGCAGCAATGTTTTTCACAGAATGCTTACCTAGGCCTGTGTTACTATTGTGTCAGAATTGGGTGAAATGTATCAGATTTTTGGCATTGCTGCCTAAACATCCTTAATATCCCATCATGCCGTTGTGCGAGTCCCCAGTGTTCCCTGAGGACACGGTGGTCCTGAGCTCCTGTGGCTCACTGTCGGCCCTCGGCCCTAATGGCTGCGGAATAATACTGGTTTTGTTGGGCTGGAATGTTTGAGTGAGGCCTTTGTGCTCTTTGGCTGAAGCGCAGGAGTGATGCTGCAGAGCTACAGTATAAATATTTAATGGCTGTGATTTTGATGGTTAATGAACCTGAGATTAGCTCTGAAATGCAATATTTCTGCCCTCTTTGTCCACGTGCTCCGCCAAGCAGCAGATGATCTGAATCTGGAGTAGCTCCTGAAACCTGATGCTCCCTGCTGTTGACACATGTATTGCGATGACCTCTGTCTGCAAATCTGTTGTAACGCATACTGCACATTTCAACGCTTTTATTACTCATTTCTGCAGGCTTGTAAAAACTAGATTATATAGCGCACAAGTCGTTGCTGTGGCAACTTGTGGCCCTCAAGCAGCAGTGTAGAGGAAACGGTAGGTAATGAGAAATCAAAATAATCAGTTAAAAATAGAGTTCACCACACATGGCCACCATGGCTGCTTTGTTCTGTCAGAGTAGACTGCACTGAATTTTCTTTAATCTTTAATTTAGGTGGCTTAGCGTGTCATCCTTTTGAGAAGGCCTCATACAACACTTTCATTCCAGCCTATGTCTCTGTTTTGGCTGAGGGATGGTGTAGGAAAAATTGTGTGAACTACCAAATATTTGAATACTGTCTGATCTTGTATGAGGAATGGAAATATTTATTTGCCATTTGTTTGATTTGGCTTTCACCATCACAATGGTGCCGTTTCCATTTGTTATTGTTATGGTTACCAGCATGAAGACGTGCGTCTATTGAAATCTTGGAGCCGTGTAAGAACACAAGCCCCGAGGGGGATTTGGTGCCATCCCCCCCTCATTACAGCTGCTATTTTGGCAATGCCCAAGCCTGCCCTCACCATCACATTACATAATACCCTTGATGGAACAATTTGCCCTCAGGGCAATCCCAAATATCATGCTCTAAGCAGACCTGTGCATGGGATCCTCCTGAAATACACCTCTAGTTTCTTGTGTGCTGCGTTTAGACAACAAATAGTTGTCAGGGGAGCACAGAGTAGGGGGCCTCATTGGCCCTATTTCTGGCCCCACTCCCGGGTAGCTGCTCATTAGTGGGATTCACACCGTTATTCTGCCCTGGTGTTGCATTTATAAGGTCGATGTAAATCAGAGCCGCCTTGACGCCCCTCCGCCAAAATAACACGGTCCTGTCAGAGAGCAGGAGCGCTCACAGAGAGAGAGAGAGCGAGCGAGCGAGATTCAATCTGCTGATGGATGTAATCTCATTCTCTGATCCATTTGGTGCTGGGCTAGCGAGGCTGCTCCATGGCTCCTAGCAGCGCTGTGATTCATCCTAATTGCGCTGTGTGGGCAGTGGCCGGTGTCCTCTTTACTGGAAGCCCCGTGGTGCCCTCCGTCCAGAGAGCCACTGTAACCGGGCACCGGCAGGCTTGGAGTTATGGGCCGGTAGGGGGGAAGCGGGGCTCGTGCAGGCAGGCATAATGCTGAACGTGATCGGGTCACTAAACGGATGCTCTCTTACAGTGGACAAGAACAAATCGAGGCCCAACGCCCGGAACCCGCCGCCGCCGCCACCGCAGCAGCAGCAGCAGCAGCAGCAGCAGGTGAATGGCCATCGGGACCCGGCGGCCCCTGAGGGCAAGGCGCGGAGCGCGGACTACCAGGCACAGAGTGGCAGAAGCACCGACACCATCCAGGAGCTCAAGAAGCTTCTTCTGGGAAGCAACTGCAGATTTGAGGCGGTCACTGTTGTCCTGCAACGTTGTATAGCAGAGGTAAGCCCCCCCACCCCACCCCACCCCACCCCACCACAACATCTCAAATATGTCACACACATTCTAAGTCACAATGTGTGAAATGTGAAGTTTCCTTGAATTGGGTCTGCATATCCGGTTTTGTGTTGACATGTATTGCTCATTCCACATGCTGCTGTTGGAGGATTGATGGAGTGGAATGGTAGGGCGTTTGGGAGTGGAGCATGAACTGTTTATCTACAGCAGGTTTTTTTCTTGACACTTTGCTCACTCCCAGTGTTTGTTTTTGGTGGGAGTCCACCTTGCCAGAACGATTAGATTGTAGGAGTTCTTGGCTGTTTCCAATGATCTCTGCATTCAAGTTTTAGGCCAAAGACCTAGCTTTATTAGAGACTGTAAGGACATTGCAGAATATGATGTATTTCTCCACCCTACAGTGACTTCTACAGCAAACTGTATGTGCAGGAGGGAGCGGAGGGAGAGGACGATCACATGCAATAACAGTTGTCATTAGAGCCACAGCCTGCTGCTGTATTAGAGGAGCTGCCAATCGCCGTCCCTGAAAGAGAACACTTGATACCCCTAAGGTTATTTTGGTCACCTTGCTGTGATCAAAGCTGGCAATAGAATAGCGTTTGATTTTAGAACACGCGCACCATGAAACAGAGAAATGTGTTCTTATTGATACTCGAAATGGTAACCCTTCCGAGAAACTTCGTTTTGATCACCTTGCTGTGATCAAAGCTGGCAATGGGATAGGGTTTGATTTTAGAACACACACACACACACACACACACACACACACACACACACACACACACACATTGATACATTTACCATAGATTGTATAATATATGTATGTATAATTTATGACTTTCTTTTCTTTTCTTGTTTATGATATGAGGGGGTATGTATAGTAGGAGAGGACGTGCTTTTTCCCACACTTGAGTAGATCACACCGTGTCATTTAAGGACTGTGCCTCTGTCATTACTGGCTGCAGGTAAGTCCCTAAATACAGGGAGAGGTCCATAAACAAGTTGCTCATCATCCAATGGTACAGCAGCTATATTTGCTCATGAGATCCCCTGCAATATTATTAGTTTGATCTTAGATAGAAGAGGTTCACCCAAATATAAAGGCAAATGCTGTGTAGTTTTGTTAGCTTAATATCACAAGGCCTGTGCGTGTGTTGTTTCCTAATTTGGATCAGAGCACATGGCTCTCTCTGTGTGTGTGTGCGCGCGTGTGTGTGTGTGTGTGTGAGCGTGAACCAGTGCCAAACCCTGGAAAGGTGGTAAACACTAGAGATCCGGCTTGGTGCCTGGCTGGCCCCACCCATCTAGAGGAGTGGTGCAGTGGACGTCACGTCTGCTCTGCTCTGCTCTCCCCGAGGGCCAGCAGGACCCTGTTATCTGCCCCTGGAAATGTGCTGGAGACGGGGGGCAGGGCAGGGGGGGCTATTATCTGACATTTCTGAGAGCCCGCTGCCTGAGTTGGGTCAGTGATATACTCCAGGGGTCTGACATACATGCACGGCGGTACAGAGAGCGGATTTCACCGAGTCCTATCTTATCCTTGTGCATATAACGTTATCCAGTGCTTGTTATTTGCCCATTGCTCACTACGTAGCTATGCAGTGCGAGTTGGCACTGCTCGTTTTAAAGGATCTATTTGGTAAATGTTGCTGCCCAGCAACAGTAGAGAAACGGTTCCACTTTGAATCTCATCATAAAGCTTAAGGGTCTTCAGGTCCAATAGAAAAGAGAAGCTTGGGGGTACAACATGAATTGATTTTCACTACCTTTTGGTGATGTTAGGGGAAAACACAATGCATCTTGACATCCCGTGAGGTGGGGGATGGTGGTGGCTATAGCCTTCACCCTTCCCCCTGCTTCTGGTGGCTGATCTCCATTGGAATAAGTCATAACCATAAATCAATTGGCATCCAAATCAGATTCAGTAGCAGTGGCTCTGCAAAGATGTCTGAATAGTATACACTCTGTTCGTTTGCTTTGTTTGTTTGGGTTTGATGTTAATAATTCCTGCTAAGATGTACACAGAGGAATAAACATTTACCTTAAACCATCACACCCCCAAGCTATATCAAAAGAATAACTTACAGCTACGAAACGGCACCATTGGGACTTAGAAGTTGCCATTTCCCACAGTTAACCTAAATTGCATCTCTCCCTATGCTCACTATTCATCATGTTCTACAAACATCTCTGTGGAGCTGGTTGTTAGAAATAACATGGCATGAGTCCACGTGTGAACACGGTGTTCAGTGGAGGAATACATTCAACATTCATTATCCCAAGAATAGGAGGTGGGCCCTTGCCATGTTTGTGTGAGAATGTACCAGCTGTTGACTTGATATGGTTACAAGCCCGAGCCCGGTGTTCAGATAGGTGCTGTGCGCTGTTCGGCATCACTTGTTTGTGAAACACTGTCAGCAGGTTAAGCACATGACCGTGCCGTATGAGGCACTCCTCTGTTGTTCACTCTCGTTCTTGTGGCCCGTTTTAATGGGGGACGTCCTCTTGCACCACTCGCAGTGTTTTGTTTAGACTTCTCCGTAATGAATTGAGCACTTAAAAAGACTTGAATTGGCGTTAACTTGCAGTGGATTTGGATTTAACTCCAGTGCGTGCATCTCTTTTAACTTAATTCACCACAGAGACATGAAAGAACAGAGATTCTAAAAGGACTAATGGAAGTGCTAAATTATATTGAATTAGGAGACTTGTGTTCATATTTTCCGCTGGTGTAGGTGGCCAGGCGCTCCTCTCTGTTCCTCCGTGTGAGGCTGAAGGTCACAGCGCTGTCCTGTCTCCATTAGCCGGTCCCATTTCACCAAGAGCCACTCCATCAGCTCCACTGTCACCTACTTGATATTTATATATATTTATTCCCTTCACCTCTGGCCACCACTGGCCTGTCCTCTGATGAGCCTGAGCTCTTAACAGCAGACCCATTGCAGAGATGTGAGCCTCCCCCCACAGTGCAGAGCTGGCTCCTCCTCCTCTCCTCCTCCTCCCCTCCTCCCCTCCTCCCCTGCTCCCGCTCTCTCTTAGGAGGAGTACGGTAGCCGCGTGCCACTAAACGGCAAGTGGTTGGAGGAGGCAGGGGACCAATAGGCACGTTCCCCAGCGCTGGTTTGGATGTAGAGCGTGCGCCCAGGCGGGGAGGCAGAGGCAGAGGTGCTGGTTGCTGCACCTGGGCTGTGCTGTCTTCCCCCGGCCCCCCCACCCCACCCCCTCAGCAGCCCGGGGAGAACGCCAAAGAGGTGTCCACACCATGGGCTGCTCCAGCAGCAAAGAGTGCCTTAGTCTGTCCTGCGCCGGATCAAGGGTAAACGAGCTGCATTCTCTGCTTTAATTCTCGCTGTGCTTATCTAGAAGACAGCTGTGTTTACGACGATAGGAAGTTGTCAGGCGCCGACTAATACAGTATCCTCTGTGAATGTTAGGATCAAATATTCATGCGTATGCCTCTGATAGAAGTGGAGTTTCTCTTCTTAATCCTGTGCTGCTGCTGGTGGTGGTGGTGCTCTGCGCGTGTCTTTTGTTATTGACCAGTGAGGGCAGACTGAAGAAGTGAAGGGGGATGCCTGCTGTTTTTCTGACTCTGTGGTAGCACTGCAGTTGTGGGGACTGCCGTCCCTCTGCAGCTTTTTTGGCTGGTGAGCCAGATTAGGGAAAGGCACAGGCAGAGGGAGAGGGAGAAAACTGGGCAGTGCTTGCACCATTCTGGAGTGCTCACCTAGTTCAAGAAGAAGCCAGTTTTTTTGGTTCCTGTTAAGACGCTCACTGCTCATCTCTGCCAACTGTCTATGGTTTATGGAAAAGGACCGATTTCTCGTGCTACTATTTCATTTACACTTGTTCTGTGTGGAGACCGAACCCGAACGCGAGATCTGTTTTCTGACTTAAGAAGCCCCTGGCTCGTGGGCATGTCCTACTGAGGCTTCACTCTGCAGTGGGGATATTAATTGTGACCCGTCTTTTGTTTTTGTTCCTCCAGCACGAGGAGTCCTTGAGGAAATGCGGGGAGTTGTCACAGGAGCTGGTGAACCTGCGCGAGGAGCTGGGTAAGAGCACAACATGACACGGCACATCACCCCCCCCCCCCACACACACACACCACCACCACCAACACCACCACACATCCCCAGTGTCCGCACCGCTGCAGCCAGGGCTAATCTGAGTGAGATAAGGGGGTCTCGCAGCTCTCCGACAGGGGAAGGGCTGGCCTCTCGGAATGCTTTCCTTAATTGGCGAAATGTGCATTCATCAGCATGACCGATGGGACATGAAGCACTTAATGTTTTTCCAGTCCTCCGTGTTGTTGCAGACTGTTTTTACAGTCCCTGGCCATATCACAGTCTCCTTGCCTGGCCTCTCTGTCTTGTAATTAGATTTTTTTTGCCTCTCTGTTTAATTGGTCGTCCTATGCAGACATGCAGACAAGATGGACTAGTCAGCCTGTGCTGAGCCAGGGCCCAGGGCTGGGCTGATGGGGTTGGGGGGGGGGGTTCTCCTGGGAGGCTGCTTTATCACTGGGAGCTGGGAGTGGCTCCCTAGACAGCCATTTGGCACGCACCCCCCCTCACTCTTAAAAAAGACACGCACATACCTTGGGAAGGAGCAGGGTGAATGTCACCACAGCTGTTTGCTAAAAAAGAGGACTCCTTTTCCGAGGCTTTGGAGCGGAAGAGCCTCCACACACAGTTGTCATGACTGCATCCCTTATATTGATGCCCTGTGGCGGTGAACAGGGGGGTGATAACGGGTGCATTTGGTGCCGTCTCATGTAACCCCCAAATGGCTATGACTCACTTTCCAGTGTCCACCATTACGCCATCAGTAGTCATGGGGAGATGGCAAAGCCAGTTTTGAATATCTCAATGCGTATAGTAGGAAAGCAATGGCCAACACATGATTTTTCTTTACCTTTGTAATCTCTAGGCTGCAGCTTATCTTTGCATTCCCAGAGCATGTTTAAGACCCTAGTGTGACCTTACTAAGAAGCCAGTGAGCGTTTAGACAAAGCCGGGTGGGAGAACTCCAAAATGGCCCGATTATCCCGAGTTCCAGGACTCCATCACATTCCCCCTTCGGCTTCATCAGAATTCTGTGGTCTTGAGCGTGAAGCAGCCTCGGCTGGCTCTCATCCAAATTGGTAGAATTAAGTTACTCACTGCATTAAAGTGGTCCGCATAAATCAAAGCACTGCCTGAAGTTATCGCCAACGGTTCTGGATGTGTCTGTCTGGATGTCTGGTGCCAGTCTTGATTATTCGCCAAGTTAAAAGCTCTCAGGCTGAGGTTTTGCCCTTGCTATGCTTTGCACACCTCCGTTGTTTACCACTAACCGTTATTACGCAATTAGCTTAGTCATACAAATGTTTCATGGCTGTTACAGTTAAACCCCTTTTGAATTCTCTGAAATGTAAGTCTCTGATGGAACAGACTTGCGTTCGGATGAGAGCTCAGAGCTGACATTGAAGCCTTTTTAGCAGATGAGTCTTGAGGTTTGCGGTGGCTTATATCTCCGCTACAGTCATTTTCTCACAATACATCAGCAAATCAAATCATCAGCATCTCGTGCCTCCCCAACAAGATTAACCAAGAGAAGTCGGTTCGCACAGCTCTCCAGGGCCACATACATATCTCTTCCCTGAGGGCCCCACTCTAGGACTGCTCTGTGTCTGTGCCTGGGAACCATGCAGCGAGCAGACTCCTCTCTGTGTAGATAACGGCACGTCCAGCTCTTTTAGTGTTTTCGTCCAGAGCAAATCTGTAAGTGTCCCTTCCTATCCCCAGCGCCCCTCGCCGAGCGAGCAGAGTCTTTATTTGAGTGCTGTCGTCCTGAGTGCTGACTGCACCACCTCTCCGCGGCAGTGTTCCAGACATCGCTCTGACAAGCCGCGACCTGGTTTTCCCTCTTCATCTTGAAAAAGGAATCTGGCCTCTCCCCAAGGCTAACATCATTTCATCCCCTTCGCATAGTTTTGTTATTTATGGTCATATAGGTAGACTGCTTAGCAGAATGAATTGACGAGCTAATAGAATTGCCTCTGCAGTGTGATGCAGTAACTCAAGGCAATTTGGAATCCTCTGCAGATATTGGTGCACATTTGTGATGTATGTAGAATCCTCTGCAGTGTGTACCTCTTTAATATTTTAGAACATGGGCTTGGTGCATTTTGCTGAATCCTTTCATGTGACCATGAATGAAATGGCTAATAATGGAGTATTTTCAGTACTACTTTGTCTCCTACTATGGCATGGCAGTTTGTTCAATACTGTAATTGCCCCTGTAACATGCTTACATGGTGATTGGCATTAAGTGGTTCTGAAGGAGTCATTGGAAGGTCAGTTCCCCTTACTGTTTCTCAACAAATCCTCTTGAGCCTGAAGGCCATTATGCAGCTCTACATATTTGGCATTTTGAATAATTATTAATACAGCTGCTTTTGAAATGTATGTTTACTCTTTCCTGATAACAGTAAATATTTAAATGCAAGCCACTTCAAGCGAAATGGTTTGTAAAGCCTCCTTTGGAAGTTAGCACCACTTCTCCAATGTTCAGAGATTTTATTAACACATCCCACTTGGCTCTCGGCGGCATGTGGTGTTAGCAACAGACACACCCAGCGGTGTCAGTCCATGTACAGCTGTTATTCCTAAGCCTCACATTACGTCAGCCACCTAGCTGCTCTTGTCGTGTATGCCAACTGCAGACCAGTGTATGGCCAGGCGTCCGCTCATAATGGGCACTGTGCCATGCATGGGGCCGGTCCTCACCAGAGCGCTGGCCATTTATAAGTATTGTTGACGTGTCAGCTGTGAAGGAGTTCTGGTTGAAACAAAGGGTGGGTCAACGGTACTTGTGCATTCGGTTGTCTCTGCATGCAATATGGCTCAAGTCTTGGCATGCTACGCCTCAACTGTTGCCAGTGATGACAAGATGTTTTAGGTTGGGAAATGTTTGGAGTGCAATTGTGGTGTCAAAATGTTGACTCTAGGGACGTGTTTAGCCTGTTGATACATATTGGTCTTGCCATAAGCAGCATGTAGTCTGATAGTATTGTACCACTCTTAACTGGGAGGGCACATAATAAGTAAAGACTTCCACAATAGGACAAATGCCCCCTTAC
Organism: Sardina pilchardus; assembly: GCF_963854185.1. Lineage (NCBI taxonomy): Eukaryota > Metazoa > Chordata > Actinopteri > Clupeiformes > Clupeidae > Sardina > Sardina pilchardus. The sequence goes on from NC_085014.1 coordinate 26,699,777, forward strand.
AATGTTGATGAATGTTTACACGTGTGTAAAAAGTGATTTGTGCTCTGCTTCATAACAAACGAACCGAACCATAAACATAAAATATAATTGCTCTAAACCTTGCTTGGCATTGCCGTTACTCCATTGGTGATCTTTACAGAACACTTTTCTTCTCTGAGGGAACCCTTTACAGCATTTTTGAGTCAGAGTAACTTTGGTGATTGAGGGTAATCGGAGGCTGATTGACTTGAGTCTCCCTGACACTGACGCTGTGTATTTGTCTTGGCAGTGAACTCCTCCCAGTCATGCGATCGCCTGGAGCAAGAGAAGGAGGACCTGCGGGCGGCCTTCGATGGCGTCCTCCAGAAGCTGCAGGAGCAGCACCGCAACGACCTGGCCGACCTGGAGGAGAGGCTCCGCACCTTCTACGCCGCCGAGTGGGAGAAGGTCCACCAGGCCTACCAGGAGGAGGCCGACAAGTGCAAGGCCCAGATGGAACAGCAGGTGAGCAGGGAGGGGGGAGGAGGCAGGAGGGAGGGAGGGAGGGAGGTGAGGGAGAGGGTGACTCGCTACTTTGGCCTTCTGGCTCTGTCCATATTCATGTGAAATATTTCCTTCATTTTGGTGTTTTATGTGTGCTGAAAGTGAGCGGAGGTGTGGAAAGAGCCAGGAAAATGTCCGCATCCATCTGAACCTGTTTTTGTTCTTGAAGCTGGAAAGTTTGAACTCCAAGCATGAGGTTTTGAAGAAGGACCTGGAAGCCAGCCATGCTGACAGGATGGAGAGCATCAAACAGCAGCATGAACTATCTTTAGAGGGTGAGTTATCTGTGTTTTTATCAGACTCATCATTTTTGTCTTTTACTATCTATCTGCGATCAGAAAAAAAGTGACATTTTAAGCTCCTTGACTTCATTGCACTCTGAATTTGTGATTTCAGAACTCAGGAAAGCTCATGAAGCTGAAATGCAGACATTGGACAATGCTCTGAAGGAGACTGAAGTCAACTTAACAGTAGGTGATTCTGTGTCTGACTGATATACCCGAACCATATCTTCTTAGACAGTAACACATGGCACAAAAGGTCACAATGTTTTTGATTTTATTCTCCTTTGAGGAACGGAAAATTACTTGTGGTAGTTTAGCTCCCAACTTGTTGTCTTTTCCAGGGTCAGATTGAAGAGCTCCGGACAGAGAACAGTGCTCTGAATGAAAAGCTTAAAGAAGACGAGAGGAGGAGGGAGATGTTTGCAGACTCTCAGGTAACAGGAGCCTATACTGCTGATCATATCGTATAGACTGGAAAAATGTTCTCCAGTAACTAACTGGCAGAACTCATCAGACCCTTTGCAATACCACAAGGGAACAGCTCCTGTTCCATTTGCTCCCCCCTTCATATCTAAAACTTATTCCAATAGGACTCAGGTGAATTGGATCACATTACCTTATATGAGAAAATCAGAGCTTTACGGGTTCACTGTTAATGAGGTTTACAATGTGTGACTAATAGTAATAATATTATATCGAAGTCATTATACAATGATGGTATATGACTTACCGCTTTTAATTAACAATGTAGTGAATTAAAATTAAATTAAATTCTGACAGTATAACTACAACCTTTTATAACAATAAAATGATGACACACTAATTTTATTGGATGGGATATACCGGTAGCTATTGAGGCCTTCAAGATGCCTGTATCCTATGCATATCTCTTTTCTTCAACCTTCTGGTGTGTCTGTCTTGGATACAGTGATGACATGGCATTATTATTATTGCTGCTCCAGTTGCTTTGTCCTGGATAAACAGAGGGCACTGAGAATTGGAGTGATGCCACCAGACTGTTGATCAGACCTCTATTGTGACAGATCTAATATTGGTTGGGATCACATCCATGTCACACAGTTTCCTCGAGAATTTAATATCATTATCCCTTCAGAAATTCTAAACCTCCATTTCAGGGAATGTGGACACTGTATGAAGAAAACAGCCTCTTATTGTCCATATCAGAATTCACTGTGCATATCATAGTGCCTGTTTAACAAGGCAAAGGACAAACTTCTTTTTGTGTGTGCTTTTAGAAGGACTCCCACACACTCTATCTGGAACAAGAGCTGGAAAGTCTCAAGGTGGTGCTGGAAATCAAAAACAAGCAGCTGCACCAGCAAGACAAGAGGCTCATGCAGATGGACAAAGTGGTATGAATCCTAACTCGGTCTTGGTGGCATTCTTGCTCATTAACTGCGTCACACGTTTGTTGTTAAGACCATTTTACTCTTTTGATCTCAGTTGGAGAAGAATGTGAAAGTTGATGAATGTCTGCAAAAAGTCCAGCAGGAGAATGAGGACCTCAAAGCCAGGATGGACAGGCATATGGCTTTGTCTAGGTAAGTACACACACACACACACACACACACACACACACACACACACACACACACACCCCGCTATGTACGGCATTACTTCAACTTTGCCTGTACAAAGACAAGTAATTATAATAAAGTCTCATATCATTGTAAATGAGATGGAAAGTGCCCTGAGCTATTCAACTGTAACAGTTCATTCTCTTTAATGGAGTTGAATGATATCATATCTAAAGTAGACGTGTCCCTGGAGGCCTTGTATTGCTCACATGTAAGCTCTTTGAAGTGTGTGGGTGTGCTCAGAAATAGCAGGTTGTTTTTGATATTTTGACTCAACTGGGCTCACCGGGCCACAACGTTTTTGTTCCGTGTCTTCAGACGTTTAGTCTAGTCTATTAGCCTGTAATCAGCACTGTTTTTGTTCCCCCTCTCAGGCAATTGTCCACGGAGCAGGCGGTGTTACAGGAGTCTCTTCAGAAGGAGTCCAACGTGAACAAGCGCCTCTCCATGGAAAACGAAGAGCTCCTCTGGAAATTACACAATGGAGACTTGAGCAGCCCGCGCAAGCTGTCGCCCACGTCCCCCTCCATGTCCCTGCAGTCGCCCCGCAACTCCGGAGTCTTCTCCAGCCCTCCTGTTTCACCCAGATAACACCGGCTCAAGGCTTCCATGAAGCGCGCGACCTGTGACTCTCTCAGAGTTTTAGACCATACCAAAAGCTATATTAGCTACATGGGGTTACTTTTAGTCCTGTGATCCCCAAGAAGACATTTCCAAAAACGGATATACTTTTTTCGACATGATGTGTACATATGACTGTAAAGATACTTGTATTGCACAGAAGCACTTAACCAGCGTGGACAACCATGTTCTGAATTTCTGCCTTTCTGTCTTTGATGTATGGAGGAAAAAGGACATCTCAGGTGTGTATATTTTGTCTTCGTTTTTTTCTGACTATCTTGACTAAGGCCATTTGAAATCCCTGAGAAGAATGGCATCCTCATCACCCCCTTTGGTGCAGTCAGACTGCCAAAATCCTGCTTCACTCAACAATTTGCAGTTGTAGGTTGTTAGTCTGTGTGGTGTTGCCATTGTCAAATTAGTTTTCCTGCCACTCAACATTTTCAAAGCTTCACCGATTTGGGACACCGGGAATCTACAGGAATGTATAAAGGAATGTAGAACAGGCAGAGACATTGACAGTGGTAACTTCTACACCGGTGGTTCGGTCAGATGAGATGACTTTGAATGATTCACACATAAGACCTTTCTTACTGAAAACTGAAGATGCCGAAGGTGCATTAAATTGGCCACGTGTGACCTCAATCACTACAGAAAGAATCTGGATTCCAGAAGACTATAAATATGTAAAAACTGCTTTTCCTTTCATCGAGTCTCTATTATTCAACTATTTCAAAAGGCCTCCTTCTATGCCATAATAACAAACACTTAGTGCCTGCTGACTGTGAAACTCTCTAGAGCTTTTGGGGTTACGGCAGATCTTGACCCACTGTGCTCTGGACACAAGTATCCAGTACAGCTTTACCAAAACATATGTACAGTCCTGTTACTGCTCATTTGAAGGCTAGTGATGCCGTTTCCAAACTCCCATCAAGCATGTGCACATGTCCTTGTCCCCGTGTGATCTCCCCAGCACAGTGGTGCAAAGGGAAGCCCAGTCACTAATGGTTCCTGAGTAGATGGTGTCAGTGGTGAGGAGGATGCTTTAGCAGACGGTTGATTGTGAAGGGCTGATGGTCAGGTAATCATGTGGGCCTTCCACTTCATTACGAAATCTTAGGTGTTTTGCTGATTGGTAGATTGATTGACAGCATAATGAATTGTCAGCAGTAACTAAACTCTTTACCAAGGCATGTCTCCCCCCAACTGAGTTTTGGTTTTCCTCTGTTCCGATTTCTCAAATGACCATGGGACCAGTTTATCTGACTGTTTGTGCACGGCTTGAGAGCATCTCTTCTTTTGTACAGAGAGGACTCTCCTTCTGCAGCTTTAAGAGATTGATGTCATGGCAGTGTAAATGTGTGGCCACGAAAAGAGGTGTGTTGGAGTGTGAGTGTCAATTTGAGTGTCACTTTTGTGAGTCTGTTTTGCTTTAAAGTAACCATATGGATGTGAATTTATTCATGTGACTGAAGCTCTTTTAAAATATGCAATGAATAAAGTCAGCTATTACACTTAAATGTTTGATTTTGTGTCGACTGTGATCTGCAATCCAGGCCCGAACCACTGCTGGGGCACTTGTGTTGTGTAACACTTTGGTAAGCTGTCCAGATTGGAAAATTAGCTCAGTGGCTAACTCTAGTGTATCTACATCACAGTTTCCACATCAGTGTTACCCATGAAAGATAAATGAGTGAATTCAAAACAGTTAGCAGAAAAGGAGTACACACTTGTCTTAAGATATAAATGAATGAATTTATTTTATATTTATTGGAAGAAAGGAGAGGGAAAGTGGAGAGAAAATTCTTGAACTAAACTGAGCTGTGGAATTGCACTGCACATTCCACATATGAAACCCATTAAAGGCAAGGCAGAGTGTTTTTCACATCTATGTACAGGTGATGACTGGTCTAACAGAAACCAGTGTCTTACAAAAAGAGTGGTACTTTTATTTATGCTGAAATAATGTTCGATAACATGAAAACAACCAAGGTACAATAGCAAACACAAATGCAACCATCTACAAAAAAAATATTCGAAACCGCTTTAGTGAAATACACACAAAAGAATATCTGAGAATATAAAAGAATGCATCTGAATCTGATATTTAAGATTTAAGTTGTGGGAGTAGAAAATGTAAATATTCATGCCAAATATCTATGCTTTCATTGTTTTCATTTTAGTTGCATTTGTGAATGCCCTAACACAGAGAGAGTATCACGGTCACTAACTTTTAGGAACAATTATACTCCTTTAGTTCATACTCATAGCCACAGATGTCTCCCCAAGCTTGTTCTTGGCTGTGCAGATGTACCTTCCAAAGTCAATGGATTCTTCCACGTCCTCCACAGTGATGACACTCGTGGAGATGCGAGTCGTGTGGGTAGGTCCCCTGTTTATCAGCCGCCATTCATTATGGATGAGCACCGGACGCATGTCCTGAACATGGAAACACAAACTTTAAATAGGGAAGTGGAATGACTGGCTACTGGTCAGTTAGATCTAACTGGGTCAGCTAGATAAGACAAATGTAACACTGTGGAAGTTGTTCACTGTTGCCAACCCTCGGCACACTGGCTCCTCTCACTACCAGTGACATTTATAGCTACGCAAGGACAGAGAAGTCGTTTCTGATATCGCTTATTTTAATGACCCAATTCCGCTCACCTGGCCTGGAAACCTCCAGCTGAAGTTCACATCGATCTCCGGCTCCCCCAGGACTGTGCAAGTGATGTTGAAGGTGTCCCCTGCACTTATGCTGTCAGCGGAGGACTCCAGAGTGGCATAAGGGGGGCCACTCGGAACTGCACACAAGGAGAGACCATATTACATACAGCACAACTCATTAAAGATACACTTCCTTCGAAGATGAATTACAGAGATCATTGCTTCTGATGTGATGACACCATTAGTATGCATATATTATGCTAATATGGCCTTTTATTCACCTAATTTATATGTTCAAATGGTAAAAATATTCCTGGTCTTACCCTCCACGTAAAGCAGCATGTACTTGGTAGAGATCTGTGGTGTGGACTTGGTGGCAGCTTTGCAGTAGAAGGCGCCCTGGTACTCCGCGCTGGGGTTCTGCAGGATGAAGCCCTTGGTTGGGTTGTAGAAGATGGCCGTCCCGTCCACGGCGATGACCTCGGGGGGCACCTCTCTGTGCAGGGACACCACAGCGCTCGGGCTGGTCACCCGGCAGGGCACCGTGGCGGGCTTGTCAGGCCGCATGTAGACAATCTCAAAGTGTATCGGCGATGGAACAAATAACTCATCTTTGTCTGGACAGGGAGAGTGCCAAGTGGAGAGCTGTTAAGGAACAGCATAGTTTAAAGAAAACATGGCATTGTAAGTGCTACGGCAAATCGGAACTGGGCTGGCAGAATTGATTGTTTGGCCTGAATGACAGCAACAAATTACAAAGATGCCAACTGCATTGCTCTGGACTATAGAGTTAGGGATTGAAACGATTGCGCTTGATGTATTTACCAGTGAAGTAGATGTAAGTGGCTGAGGTACGGTCGAGGTCTTTCTCACACTCATTTCCATCACACAGCACTGGCCAGCAGCTGTACTCCCCTGTGTCAGCAGCAGAGGGCGACGTCAGGATCAGTTGACCAAACTTCTCCTGTTGCTTGATGCTGAAGTCCAACAAATATTGGTGTGCAACACCATTTTTCAACATGGATTAACTTGTCTATGAAAGTGAATGATAAGATGAAGGAAATTGAAAAAGGTGTTGTCTGGAGGTATAGACTTACGTGAGTCGAGTGTCGTTAAAGGTGTCCAGATAGGAGGGGTAGGCCCAGCCAATCTTGCTGCCCTTGCATCGCAGCTCAAGGGTCTTCCCAGGAGTTTGGGTCAGGGTCTCTCCGAGCCGCAGGAAGCGCCCTTTGTCCAAGACCTGTGTGAGGATGGAGCCAGCCTTCCCACTGTCCTTCTCCTTGTCCTTGTCCTTCAGTTTGGGGTACCTAACCTTCGTCCTCTTTCGTCCAGGCCGGATACGGTTCTCACCCAGGTCCTCTCTACGCTTTGGTTGCTGGCAGACACCTTTGAAGAAATGATAAGATTCCCAGATGAAATTATGCAGCAGAGAAAACCACTGCCACCATGCAATTGGACGGCTTTTAAGAAAATCAGCTCAACTGTACGTGTTTGCAACAGCGACTATAAACAGTCCTAGGATGTCTGGAGTCATTTTAGGAGAAAGTGCCCACATGTTGTCTCCATTGAGTCATAGTGCTCTTTGTGCTGGGACAGTTATTACTCATGTCTGTGGGATCTTGTGTTCCACCCCTTGCAAGAATGCTCAGTGACTAAATTTGCACTCATCTAAAAGATGAATATTTGAGGCATTGTGAACCACAACAATTACCACTCTATTTTATGTCTTGTTTCATGAGTTTCCTACTATCTTGATTTTTAAGTTCTAGTTGAACCGTTTCGGTAGTTTGGTCGTGTTGGGCCCGAGATTTAACACAAACTGGAACCAGCCTCCACTAGTACACTACATTCATTTAATTACAAACGTGTGTTTGAAACAGAATGAGCTCAGGCCTGTGCCACATGGCAGGTTTGGTTCAGATATTTCACTTTTTAGAACATATGCCTTTCATTTCACAGCCTCACCAGACAGAGGGGGAGAGAGAGAGAGAGAGACAGAGAGACAGAGAGAGGAGAGAAAGAATGGACTGCCTCCATCTGGAAAACTACTCCATTTTCAGTTTCCAGCTGTGTAAATACAAATGCTAGAAATGTGCTTCCTGATCTTTTTACTAGATGAGATTCGTTGGCTAAAAGCTAACATCAGCAACATGATTTCACAGCAAATCCTGGGTATTTCAATAAGTGGGTGTAGTAGACTTCCATTTGCTGAGTGCTTTGTACTGTATCCATGATCCATGCCTGTCCATCTTCTATCTCCTTTGATGGAAAAAAAAAGAAAAGAAAACACCGAAATAATCTGGTTGACTGTTGATCAGTGCTGTAGGAGATTGTTCTTGGAATTTCAAGTGCGCATGACTTTCTCTGCATCGCCTTCACTAAAACAACAAGCAGGAGGCAAATCTCCTCCTTTGTCCAAGCTCCAACTGTTACATAAACGACATCCTGACCTGTGTCTCTGGCGGCTCCGCTCCCACTCGTCAGCCCTGCGATCTGCACTCTCCACACACACACTTCAGATGATCCTGACACACCATCCCAACCCACACACTCCACACACACACACTTCAGATGATCCTGACACACCATCCCAACCCACACACTATCCTCTCACAGGACAACAGGGGAAATCAGCGCCTCCAGAATCCAGAGACAAAGAGAGAGAGACAGAGACAGACAGAGAGAGAGAGAGAGAAAGGAGGAGGAGGTGGAGGAAGAGGAAAGCAGGGCTGAAAAAGTGGTCTTACCGGTGTGAAGTTCCAGCAGGATCCCCCCGAGCACGAGGAGCACTGGGAGCTTCATGTCCTCACAGGGAGCCGCCGATTGATGGGGGAGACGCTCGGAGAGGGAGAGCCAGGAGAGGAGCACGCCAGGGAGCAGTTCAGGAAACTCTGGAGTCGCTGTTCACCCCTGACGCTGCATCCTCCCCACACAAAGGGGGAGAGAGTTTCTGCCTTTCCAGCCCTCCACTTCATTCCCCCTCTTCCGTTAGGCTTGAGTGCCATCTTGTGGGGAGAGAGTGCTCCAACCACCAACCTTTACTGCTAGTATGTGCACCACCAGAGTAGAGAGCGAGTATTTTCTCCAAAACTTGGTGTATAAAAACTGAACATGAATGAGTGGGCCAGAATCATAGACAATGTTGGGCCAGCTCACAATGATACCCCTGCCACCCCATCCCACTCTCAGAATTTGATCATAACGGTCATGTGTAGGTAATCCTCCAACAAGGTACTGCCAAATAAATAGTTATAGTATTGACAATATTTAACTCCAGACACTGCATCATAGTTGAATTATATTATTTGTTCTTCATCAAAATGTGTTATATGCAGAACAACATTTGTGGGTATGAGTCAGTTGTACAAGGGAGATTTGCTGTTATTCATTTAGGATACTTTTGAATAGTGTTTAGCTTATGTCATGATGATGCATTTAACTCACCATCACTCCACACACATCAACAGATGGCAAAAGACCTCAAAGGAAACACTAGTGGCACTGAGGTCTAGGTTCTCTGAGACCAGACGGAAATGTGGATATTAAAAGTGTACATTTGACCATATTTACACAATAAAAGAGTGAATGGACTAGACAAAAACAGTAAAAGTATTTATTGTGACAATATACATTATACAAACGTGTGGCTCATTATTCAAATATAACATTTTTGAAAAGTTTTTTTTTTTCAGATGTTGGGTTAAAGTGAACAGAAACAGACAATAGATTATTACAATTGGTTTGGTGTAAGACAGACTTGCAGAACAAATGGAAGGAATGTTATTGAATGTGTGTGTCTTTAGTAGCAGTTCAAGTTACACTACAGGCATTGCTGGGTTGGCCCATCCACCAATGGACTCAGTTGCCGTAGAAGAAAGACTGAAACATTTGAAACAGCTCTGGTCTTAATAGGATAATTATAATGAATAATAATTCATAGGAATCCACATTAGATGTCAATAAAAAAGAGTATATGTATGTGTCATAATCAGGGTGATTGTGATTATTACATACTACTGTTTCTGTCTACAGCCTTTTCCTGTGATGGAGTGTCTGTAATCATGCAGGCCAATAAAGATAGCATGTGAAGCAATCTTACATAATAGGCCTACCATTAGCTTTTGGGTCAACTCTTGTTACTCTTGTACAAATCAATTAGAAAACACTAAAAAGTTCATAAACATATAAAATATAATGTTAGGACCTATTGTGTTGTTTTAAGGTATTTCTTCAATTAAAAACAAACTATCACTAATAGTTTCTAGTTTCAAGTATGACTTGATTATCACCAGGATCTAGATGATATATGAAAATAATGGATAATAAACACCCCTTGTAAATACAGACTAAAAACAGGAACAAAAATTGGCACTCACCTAAGCGAATGCATCTGATATTACAATGCATTCATTTCCATTGAAGGCTCATCTTCAGCCTTTACAAATTGTACCAGTATGAACAATCACATTACAGCAACACCCCCTAAGCCCTAACATGATACAAAATACATCCAGTGTTGAAAAAAATATAAAAGTTCCCTTTGAGTAGACACACATCAAAATAATATACTTACAAATTGACCTACACCACCTTTACATCTAATATACACTGTGTGTATGTATATCCCATATACGTAGCTTTCATTGTCAATTCATTTGTCTTTGTATTGGGTCAGTGTTTGCACTAATTAATTTTGCTATAAGACAACACAAAAGACAAAGCCATTATGGATACATTTGAAGAGCTATTTTCCAAAACGCTACCATTTTTGAAAACATTTTTTTGAAATCATGTTATTTAATTGTGTATTTCAGGTGATATCAATCAAAATGTAGTTGTTTTGTTTTTATTGAGTAAAGATAAACCAACTAAACATAACCCAATACAGTTTCACTGAGATTAATTGAAAAACAAAATAATAAAAAAAAATGATTTATGAAAATTCATTAAAATGGTGGATATAGCGTTTTGGAAAAGAACTCTTCATTTCAAAAACGTACTGGCTACATACAAAAACATATACTGAACTTGCAGGTCAGTTTATGCTTATTTGCTAATTTGCATTTATAACCCAATACTTTGAAAGAAGAAGAAATCAAACAGCTAATACTGCCCATCACCTATGTCTTTGTGCTCTCAGAAACAGCAAAATGCAAATATTCTCCTTGGGGCCAGACTCACAGCACTTTTATGTATCCCAGACCAGCAGGTTTGTGTTAAACCGCTCCCCATTACTGTGGATGAACCGGCTGGACTGACAGATTTCACTTGTCACCTGTTACGTGTAATACATTTTGTTGTCCAGACACAAGGGGGGGACATCTGACCTTCACGTACTTCACCAATCAACCATATGCTTTATGCCTCACAACAATGCATGTGCTACTGTCACATCTAATCCAACCATATGCTTCATGCCCTACATGCATGTGCTACTGTCACATCTAATCCAGAACATGCTGCTTGCATGTGCTTTCAGTGACATCAGCTGTAAGACTATGAAATATTTCATCACATAATGACAGCTTCTGCCTTAGGCTTTCAATGACTGTTTGCAAGATCAGTTTGGAATGAAAAGATTTGTGTTGGCAATACTCGTAGCTGTTACAGATTTGTAACATTACTAAGTGAAAAGAAATGACATGTATGTATATGTACCTACAGCTACAAGGGAACAATAGATTCTTCCAAGACTAGAGCCCTACAAGACAACATATTAAAATAAAGTTTTGAATGGTCTTGCTATAAAAAGTTAAGCGTATAATGAATTAAGGGACCTGATGGAAAACATACTTGAAAGAAAGCCAGAAATCACCATTACACTTTCACATTTCAACCAGTTGATCCAGTGCTGTATGGCCAGCACAGAACATACGGTTACATAATACTATACTGAGCTGAATTAACACGGCAACACTGAAAGGTGTATCAGACTGGTTTAACTGTGTCTGTACTGTCTCTATACTGAACATCTATCCAAATCAGCATCCTATTATGTGCAGACAGATATGTTGAAACAATTATCAAAAACTAGAAAACGGGTACATCTGTACAATGGATTTGCATTAGAGGATCAACTGTTTGAACTGCATAACCGTCCATGTACTGCAGATGAGATTTTGGCTGGCGGCATTTCTTTAAGGCCCTCAATTTCATTCAAACTTCAAATAAAAATCACAGTAGTGATTCCAGTGGTGATTCCACATCACAATTAATAAATCATTGTACTTTGAAATTGTATTGAATCTTCAATTTGGACCTTCAAGTGTAACTGTAAGAAATACATTTGGAATTTGGAATCAAGATCAGCCAGTTGGCTTTGCATTCTGAAAACCATGCTGTGAAGAAAATGTCACTTCGTCTCCGTACTCCAATTAGCTGCTAAGATTTCGCTGACACTCTGACAGGACTAATCAGGAAACTTCCAGAAAAGACAGGTGTCCCTGCTTGCCCATTACTTCTGCATATATACACACGCCCTGACCAAAGGGATGGACTCCAACCGTGACTAGAAGCCCCCCACAGCTGGCAGGAAACTTCACATATACAGCAGCTTTAATCCTCTAACTGGCGGCTATTATTAAGAGCAATATAGAAAACACTGACAGCTTCAGCACGTGATCCCGTGAACTAAACCATTAAGGTCTCAGTGACCAGGTCCACTTAAGCTCTTAAAATGTCTTGCTCATAGACGGAAAGGCAACTTGTTGTTAGTAATGGTTCGTATCACATGTGTTCTATGACTTAAAAACTAGTTTCTAAATGGACCCAGTTTAAAAGAACCCAAGTAAAGGCACAGACAGGTGGAGAAATACCCCTGTGCCATCCACAGACGTACACTGGGAGAGTTTAACTTGTTTTATGATCCTCTTAACCATGGCATCCACACCTATCATGTGCCTATCTTATCTCTCATTCTCTTGGTCATGTTTAATTGCTCCTTTGTGGGACCAAACTAAACCAGTCCCGTTCCCCATGTTCTATGGAGAAAAGGCACGTTAAATATGGAGAAGGTACTCCTGAACGGTAGCCTCTGGAGGCTTTTGCATGTCTGTTTGTGGTTAAGAGGATGGGTCAACAGCGATTCTTTACAAAACAAAGGGTCTGTTTAGCGCAAAGGAGCGTGTAGGCTCGCCCGACGTCTGCCTGCCTCAGCAGCGGCTGGTCTTCTCGGGGTGGAAGAGCTGCTCGGTACCTGCCTCCTGGCCCAGACCCGGAGGCTTCTCCGGCACGCTGCTGCAGCTCTGCTGTTCCCGCTGGTGCTCCGTGCTGTGCCAGATGCCGTAGCCGAAGTAGATGAGGAAACCTGCCGGGAGGACACGCAACAGTGAGGATGGAGCCGAGGAGGCCTGTGGACATGCATCCATATCCTAAACTGCTGCGCATTAACTATGTTAGATAGATAGATAGATAGATAGATAGATAGATAGAAAGATAGATAGATAGATAGATAGATATTTTATTGATCCTCAAGGGGAAATTCAATGTTAGCAACACTTTTGGTTGAAATGCAATTTCCCATTGCCAACAGGTTAGCAACTATGGTTTTGGGAAACGCCCTCCTGTTGTGCTTTGTCATAGCATCTGCTCATCTTGGTGTCTTCATATGTTCAACAGGGGTGTGCAAAGATGGCGGGTGAACTACAGTGAAAGGGCACCTACCCACTGCCATCCAGATGGAGAAGCGGATCCAGGTGTCTCCGCTCAGCTGGACCATGAGGTAAATATTCACAAACACGCTCAAGATGGGCAGGAACGGCAGGAGGGGGACCTGCGGGGGGGCACACACACGTTTAGACAGCTGCTCTGCTTCAGCGCTGCACAAACACACAGACTTACAGGAGATCAGAGGTGCGCCAAAAATCAAACAACAGCGCGGCCTCAATGGGAAGTGGGAAACTGTACATGGAGCCAACTGAACGTTTAAAAACCCAAAACAGCCAACATAGCCAAAACATGCCAAGTTCTCATAGATTCCTCTTGGTTAGATGGAGAAAAAAAACTCTCGTCTCTAAATAATCATTTTACAACAGTTTTGTGGCTTGTGTTGAATTGTCCCAATTGTCCAAAGCCAATAAGACATGCTGACCCACCATGAACGAGACCCTTCTGGAGGTCTGTGGCTGTTTGCAGATGATGAAGACACAGATGATGAAGACTCCGAAAGACGCTGCCAGGACACCGAGAACCCAGGGCGCCATGGCAACGATGGCATGTTGGTAATGTGTGGTCAGAGTGCTGATAATACAAACAGCCACCACTACAAGAGAGAAAGGCAAATATATCAATGTCTACTAACATATCAAACAAACACTCTCACACAAGTAAATCTATAAGGATAGATATCGACCAGCGGGCTGGTGCCACATGTGTATGCGACCTTCCTATTCTAACCCTTCAAACCTGATAAAGAGGAGGAGGATGAAAACCTCTGTGGGGTTAAGTTTGAGCAATGTACACATACCACTGGCTATCTTATGTGTACAACCCAACAAGCTACAAGTGCTTGGATAGTCTGTCCATTAGCTCTGTGGTATGCTGATACAGACCTGAGAGGCATTCAAATTGAGCAAACAGTGGAGAATGATGTTTTCTCTGAGCACTTAAATTTGAACGATTTGGTGTTAATTTTCCATAGTAACAGTAACCCATCGTCCAGCTCATGTCCAGCTCCACTATATGTTTGTGGAAACCTACCTCTTCAGACTGCAAACGTTTGCCAAAATCTCAAGGCGAACAGAGACATGTTTGCAAACGTTCGCCTATATGTTTGCAAATTTGAACGTACCTCTGGTGTTGAGTGTGCCGACAACAAGATAATAAATAGCCCTTAGATGGCTCTCATAAGAATGTGAAGAATAAATCCAGCCTATTTAGCTTAGATTAGAATTAGAATCTGTGGTCAGGCAGGCTATAGAGATCTCCCTCCCAGGCTGCTGATGCCAGTATCGAGATCAGTGAGACTTGCCTATCACCCCAACAGCCGAATTGACCACAGTGGACGTCTGCTCGGTAGGGAGCAGCGAGGGCTTGAAGATGGAGTTCAGTGTCAGGGCTCGGTCCTTGTTGAGCATGTTGAGGTGAGACTCCGACTCGGTCAACTCCGACTCCACCTCCCCTTCTCTGTCCCCGTTCACCCGGCTCCTTCCATAGGCAGTGTCAGGCTGGTATCTGAAATAGCAGTGTCAATATTGATCATCAATTCATGGCTTTCATCAGGTCCCTTGCCACAGGTGTCTAAAATCAAGCACCATGCAGCCTGCATTCATAAGGAACCCGATGAACCCGTGAATACAGGATGTATTTGATGTATTTGGCACGGATTTATGGGAATCTCGTCATCTGTTCTGGATCTGATTTCATTCCTCAAGTGTTCCGTGCAGTAGTACATAACTAGGGATAAATAAAGCTGACCTTAACACACTGTACATGGCCGTGCCCCAGTAGTCTGCTCTTCAGTGAACATATAGGCAGAGTTACAGTATTGTTACTGAATATGGGCCATGAAATTATATATGGTCAGTTGCTGGCGAATGGCAGATAAAAATAGAGCTGATGTATCCGGTTTGTGGCCAGTTTAGCGAAACACAACTGGAACATGCCAGTTTGCTTTGGCCAGTGTTATTTGCAGTGAGCTAATGACGTTAGCGAACAGTACTTTCATTTTTAACACAGCCATCCTCTGGCTGGCTTCTTCCCTGTCAACAAGCTTACACTGAGACCCTTGTGAACTGTGGCGAGTTGGCTATCACAAAAACACTGGTTTTACTGTCAACACTCCACACATTTCTTTCATTTTTCAAGTCAAAATAAAGCTGGCCTGCAAAACAGAGTTGCGCAAACACACGTCTGAAAGGAGAGGCCAGCCGCATGACCATTCCACACAATGGCAGCATTCAGCTGCATTACATCACAGCCCCTAACTTAATAACACTACACAAAATGTTGCGTTGATTTTTTAATGATTTTCTTTGGTCTATTTTGACAGTGCACTTGAACTCTGACACCATGTAACCGACAGCAGCAACCCCTCGTGGTGACCAATGAGAGCTTGAGGTGGGATTTCTACCTCAATCTTGTGTTTTGTGGGGAAAAAAAGAATGAGTTGAGCCTCACCTGAGAATGAGGACACAGGCAGCCACCAGAGAGTAGGCGAGCAGGGTCCCAATGGACATCATGTCCACCAGCGCTTTCAGGTCAAAGAGGAAAGCCATGATCGCTATTGGGAGGATGCCACAGACAGAACTAAAATCAGCACATTCAAATGATGCAATCACAAAAATAAGAAACATAAACAGAAAACATCTTATGTCAACAAGAGTAGTATGCAGTAGGTCTAAGCTGGCACACGGCATTATCAGTGAGGATAAAAAAAAGACGTGATTTTGTAATTCAACTTCAAACAGTACAACAAACAATTCATGTCATGCAACTTTAATCCACAATAATTAAAGGGCAAAGATGTTTTTAGAGCATTAGATTTCTGTGTCTGGTATCTCAGAGACATCTGTGCGCCTATAACGATTTGCAAACAACTCTCGATTTCCATTGTTTTAATCCTTGATTATGATGCTGATATTGTAAAACCCAACAAAACCCTTCATGTTGACTGCTTCTCATTCTACAGCACTGCCTCAAACTGATGCCAAAGTTAGAGTTGCTGCATCTTACCGTTACTTAGCGACAATTCTGATAGAAATATATTGATAAAGGAATACGTTTCTTGGCAGAAGAATGATTACATGCTCCTGGCAAGGTTTCATCAAATAAAGCAGCAAGGCAATAAGAAATGCAACTAGATAGTCCACTTTGGGTCATACGTAAAACGCCCCTGTAGCTGTTCTAAAATCACTGGAAACTTTTGGAGCTTATTGCTTAATTTGAGACAAAGACAAATACCATATCTCACAATTCATAAAAGAGTTTCATACACCTATATCATACAGTATCTCATTGAGTATTATAAAGACACCAAACTTAATGTTCTATAAACACCTTTGCCCCATTCACATGCACCCAAAACAAACAATGTTAGGACCATTCGGTTAAAATTAGACAAAAAGAAAGTAAAAAGAAACCAAATATACATGTTATACCATGGACGTTTGAACTCTATTCCAATTGAAAAAGATAAAAAGGAACCGATTTGATTATTGTTCTTTGCCAAAGACAACAAATGGAGTCAAGGGTCGGGGACTATACAGTACTTCATCTCGGACTATTTAAGATTGTTTTGTTTAAACATCCTCCCAACATGCTGCTCAGAGTAGATGAAAAAGCCAGGTGGTTCTGCTGCAACCCTGCACATCAGCGCTGGGCCAAAACAAAGTTCAATCACTTCAGCCCGTCAGAACCACCTGATGGCAGCAGGAGCACCTTCGCACTGTGAGACTCCCTGATACCTCATGCTAGGTCTCCTCTCGCGTCTCTACAGGTTTCCACCATCAAAAACTCCAGTCTTCAACTAAATACTGACATGTGCAGACATCAAAGGCCGCACAGCCAGGCCCAACTCATATCCTGGTTCTATCGCTGCAGGGCAGATGGTAAACAAGTGGATATTAAAAAGAAGCGTCAGACTCTGCCCTAAATGTAAAGCTGCATCGTGAAGCAATAGTTAGGAGGGTTTTTTGTATGGTACTGACAAGTTGACATATGCCTCAATGGACAAGCCTCTCTGAACTATGGAACCAGACATGATCAGACAATTCAATGATTTGACATTAAGAGAAGCAGAATATTTGGCAATCCTGCAGATGCTTTCACAGATGACACGCCTGAAATGTCAGTATACATGAGACATGTCAATGCCCGTACATATCTGTACAATGCTAATGTAATTAGTCACCACCACCACCACCACCACCACCACCACCACCACCACCACCACCACCACCACCACCACCACCACCACCAATCACCACCACCACACCTAGTTAGCATGCAACCGCCACCTGTGCCACTCCATGCGTGCACACACAGCCACCTCCACCTGTTGGCGACACATGACAACACTCCACACCAGGAGCTTACCCGCGGTGCTGCCAGCGGCCATCGTGGCGGCCACAGGGGACTGCCGCTTACTCACTTTCGAAAGAAATTTGAACAGTAAGCCATCGCGTGCCATGGCAAACAGAATGCGAGGCAGAGGGAACATGGAGCCCAATAGGCTAGAAACAAAAGAAGGGTTGACCAGTTCAAAAACCACACAGCACTCTGGAAGAGAAAGGAATTACACTGGACACGGCTGGCAACTGTGGAGGAGAAGGCAGCTGATTTTGGACATGTGTTTGAAAAAGGACTGTTCCCGTACTAGGACCGTTAAAGGTTACTCCCTTGGAGGCCTTCCAGAGCGATTTTTGCAACCTGTTTGATTGCAAAGAGTTTGCCACCAAAGCATATTTGATGGCAAGAGGCCATACAGTTTGAAAGGATTCCAAGGAGAACCTCCAAACAGTTCTTCTGTTGGGGCAAGTCAAAGAAATTTTGAGTGTTGTGAGAATTTCAGGATGCCTACATCAACGCATCGTATATCCGAGAGCCAAATAGCAGATTTCATTTCAAAGCCATTATGGATTGCAATCATAATGGCTGTGGGCTATAACCGCTCTCTTTCACAGTTAACCAAGCTCATGGATTCTCACATTTGCACATGGAAAGTCACCCCCAGGTCTCACCTGCGACTACACCGGAGCTCATTGTAGCAATAAGCGGGGTCTTCGTCTTAGGATTGATTCGGGCTAACGCTTTGAAAAGCACCCCATCCTCTGCCATAGCATAGATTACACGTGGCATGGGGAATATGGAACCCAGCAGACTGCATGAGGTGGGGGCAGAGACATGCACACCAACACATTAGTCAGCACAGCAGCCCCTTCCCACCGCTCACCTCACACCCGCCCCCCCGCACACACACACACACACACACACACACACACACACACACACACACACACACACACACACACATACACACACACCACAAAGCACAGAGCCAAAGCACATCAATTACACACACCAGCATCTCGTTCTTTCTTTCCCCCTTAAAAAATGACATCTGTAGTTTACAGTGTTACAGCCCTAGTTTAAGAGCAGAAACGGCTGGCGTATGCGTGCAGATAAAGTGAATTAGTGAGAGGTTTGGTTAAAGATGATCACTATTGCAAACCAATCCATTTCAGATTAAATATGATAAATAAGAAAATGGCGATATCGCCCCCCAAAGTATGGATAGTATGCATTTAGTGTTTTTCTTATCATTTTCATTTATTGTTGACACATACTGTAATTATAATTTCTACGCAACTCAAAGTTTTGAGATTTGTATCTCTTATATATGCCCATGCCTATATCCAAAACCCACACCTCACGCAACTTTTTCAATTTACCGTTGGATGACAGCTTGTCCAGGCATAAGAGACCACTTTCGCCAGGTTTCAGTGCTTCCAAACTAGGGCCCCTGAGTATAATTAGCTTCATGAGCTATCAAGCTACCATCAAAGCTCTTAAGGTGAGGACAATTAAATGCCTTGATTGATCTAGAGTAGATTGTTTCAATGCCATATTCAAGGGACCTCAGAATAATAGGAAATATGCCAGATAGGAGCCTTCACTGACTACAATCATGTACATGGAGGGAAAGGAAGAAATGCAAACAGAATCATGCTTCATATCTGTTTCGCAAGAGACCAATACCCACCAAAAATAACTTCAATTAGTAGATATCTAGCTGCACAAGAGCATTTAGATATTTGGCTATGGGAATCAATCCACCTGACCCCTCTGACATTTTTATAAGAGTGACACAGTACTCCACACATTTCCCTTCTTTTAGCCATGCCCAAATATCCTTAATTAGTATGACCCCACTATTACATAATACAAAATACAGACTATATTTGATGCAATTACTGGAGAGTTTCAGAACACATATAAAAGAAAAAACTACAGCAGATTTTTGGTACCCAATAACAAAGCCTTCAACATAATTTGAAAATAGCCACAGTATGGGCGAGTTTGGTTACCTAGTGGACAAGGCACAGAGTGATCCAACGGCCACCACAAACTTGGCAGGGCCCCATCCCACATACTCAAAGGCCATGGGCAGGGGGCTCTTCTCGTCCAGCAGGTAGTAGGGCATCATGAGGGTGAGGGCGGCCGACACACCGAAGTATGCCAGGAAGCAGATGAGCAGGGACACCACGATCCCAATGGGAATGGCCTTCTGGGGGTTCTTCACCTCCTCACCTGAACACACACACACACACACACACGCTTGGTTATGACACAAAACCACCAAGTTTTTTGCATACTAACAAAGTGTTAAAGCATGTCTTGACAGAGTAAAATACAACTGAACGGATTTTTTTTTAAATAAAAAATCTACTTCCTCCACCCCAAACTTCAAAGGACAAAGGAATCTGAAAAACCTGTTGTGGCGATGCAGTCAAAGCCAACAAAGGCATAGAAACAGGTGGCAGCACCAGCAAGAGTTCCACTGAATCCATACGGGAAAAAGCCACCAACACCATAGTCACTGGTGACATTATCCATGATAGACAGATTTCTGAAAACATAACGAAATAACAAATATTACAATCTAATGACAATCTCAATATCAAATACAAAACAAATAACACAGCGATGTTCTTGAATCAGGTATGCTCATTATCCCAGGACTACCTTTTGACAATGGTGACATTGATGAGAGACTCCTCTGTGATGTTCCAGTTGTATGAGTCTCCCTTGACGAAGCCAGAGATGATGACGAACAACAGCACCAGCACGTTGACCACTGTAAACACTTTGTTGACCCATGCAGACTCCTTCACGCCAAACGACAGGAGGCCTGGGAATATCAGTTGGCAGTTTTAAATCATCATTTTTAGGGACATACAGTATAGTCTGAATGTACTTCTTCAAAGGACTCATTAATGTATTTATGACTTTTTCTATTTAGATGAAAACATCTCAATTAACAAATAGAAAAAAGCTCAAACTTTCTAGAAACTTTGCACATTGATCACCAGCTCAGCAGTGATGCAATAGGTTTTCAGGTATTTACACTGTCAACATGGGGTCTACTGCCAGAGAAAAAAAGTGTTACAAATACAGGGATGGATTGCTCTGGGGAAATATCAGATGTTCTTACGTAAGTTTAACATTTGGGGAGAGGGTGTGAAGCACAGTGCCCTGATTTGTAAGGAATGTGGCTGCCGTTGGACTGTTCTTTACCTTAAGCTATTGTTGTGTAACTGAGGTATAATATATGGCACCTATATACACCTGAGGTGTGTGTGTGTGCCATACATCTTCTTTAGACTAGTGTTCCTAATTAAATATCTTCTAATCTACAACCTATACTCAACATATTCATGTTGCCAGCTGTCAGCCCTGAGGCCCTTTTCTGTGAGAAAAAAACAGGCTTCATGAAAACCTCCAGTCGTTTGCCATTTTTCCCTCAAGTCCTCTGAATTTAACAGTGAACTTTGGAGAGGACATTCATTCCAACGGCAATGAAATAATCCGATTGCTCTTCTGGCACCTCCTCACAATTTTAACTGCACCACATGAGCGGGCTTCTGTTCTGCACCGCTGATGCTCTGTTGACATATACACGGTGTTCTTTCAAAATAAGAGACTTGCCCCATTCTATCAACCCTCCATTTTGGAGAGAAAACATTTGGGAAAACATCAGAAGCAATGGGCACTGATGCCAACTCACTCTCAAGTCCCACACACAAGGCTGTTTACACAAACAGAGTCGCTAAGTAACTCATTGGCCTCTCTCTGCCTCGCCCACTGTCTTGTCTTCTATTCAATCAGCATCTCAGTCAGCTCATGACTTGGGCATGAGCGAAGAAGAAGCATCCACTCTGAGGACATCCACTAAAAGCTCCTATGAGGATCCCCCACTTCAGAGTGATGAGGGACCTCCAGACTGGGCCAGTCCATGAGACCTGTGAGTGGTAGCCTACCTGAGAGGAGCAGGATGAGGCACACTGCAAAGAAGTCTGGGTATTCTGCCAGGCCTGGAGCGCTCATCCTGAAGTAGGTCTTACAGAACTGCTCAATGTGTCCTCCGATGAGCTCATCGAACGTGCCACTCCACGCTCGCGCCACACTAGAGGTGCCTGCATGGGGGAAGAGACCATTAGAAGCTGCAAACACAGGCATCCTGAACTTATATGGCATTTGTTTTTTATTTCCATAATGATAACTGCCACATTTCAACAGAGCACTAAATCTAACATCTTATTCAACTAGGGTATCAACCGCTACACTGCAGTGGCATCAACTCAAGTATCAGGATGAAATCACAACTTATTAACATCAATTCATTTAGCAGACACTTTTTTATCCAAAGTGACTTACATATGTCAATTAAATTACAAGGACCTGTTCCCAGAGCAACTTGGGGTGAATTGCAGTGGAAGCTGGGAATTGAACCCACAACTCTTCTGGCTACTGCATAGCCTACTGCATGCTAGCCTAACTTCTTAACTACTTTTAACTATTTTTACATTCAACTCCTCTGTGACGCAAAATCCCTCCCTACTACAGGCTTTAATGGTTGCTCACCTATGACATAGGAGAGAATGAGATTCCAGCCGGTGATGAACGCCCAGAGTTCTCCAACGGTCACGTAGCTGTAGAGGTACGCTGACCCAGTCTTGGGCACGCGCGCCCCGAACTCAGCGTAGCACAGGCCGGCCATGACGGACGCCAGGGCGGCGATGAGGAAGGACACCACGATGCTGGGCCCCGAGTTGCCCTTGGCCACCTCTCCAGCCAGCACGTAGACGCCCGCGCCCAGCGTGCTGCCCACGCCCAGGGCGATCAGGTCGACGGTGGACAGGCAGCGGCACAGCTTGGAGTCCTCCAGGTTGTCCATGTCCACCACTTTCCTCCGCACCAGGGAGCGGCCGAACGACAGCATGTGACCCAACATCCTGACACTGGATGACACTGGAGAAAGACAAGAAACAAAAGAATGAATATTTGCTTTGCACAAAGCTAAAGAACACCTAAGCCATTAGGCTATCTTAGTCATTCAATATTGACCGTGTTTCTGTTCCAACAAGGAGGTCAACCCAACTAATATGGAATTTCTTTCTGGGGAAACACACATTGTTTCACAATTGTTCCAAACAAGGTCACATTCTAGAGTTCTAGTAATCTGGGTTGACCCAGATATATTGGCATCTACAACATATTACTGGGGAAGACGACTGAGTATTTCACAAAGACATTGACCAAGATATGATCAGCTTTAGGCAGGAGCAAAGAGCTCACTGCATGAATGTCTGGCCCTCAGTGATCACTCTAAAGCTCTGTGTGAAGCTCTAAGTGGCGGTGAGGAGCTTTCCTGCGTGTGCTCTAACGGAGGAATTCATAACAACACTGCAAGTAATCCTGCCAACCTAGGTGATTCAGTCAAGGAGCAACATTCAAACAAACAAACAAAAAATCCCAAAACGGACGTTCCTGACTCATAATTGAATCAAGCAATATAAAACAATTTATATGGTATTTTATATGACGCATTGGGTATGTTCTTGCACAGTTTTGCTTCATTTTCAACATTTTGTCTTTTAAATATATAACAAATTATGTTGCCAGGTTAGTGTAATGCCACTATATTACTGAAAAATACTGAAGGACTAGAAGGGGATATTTCACTCATATGATACAGGAGAATGTCTCTGTAACAGCTGAAATTCATTTTTAATTCTTGAACAAGATAGTTCCGCAGTGTAACAGAGGACATCTGAGTGCACTTCTGAGAGGAGGCTTGTGTGCACTTCTGTGATGCATGCATCTACATGTCCAACACAATGTCCATGAGAATGTATATGCATTTGGACCTATGTGAACTCTCTCTCTCTAATGGAGTAGTACGACAGGTTGACCTGTTTCTTCACACTCCATACCAGGAGAAACTTGTTGCAAAACTCCAACTCTGCACACAAAGCAGCTTTCTTTGGCACAGGTCTGTTCTCCCTGTTTGGGCAGGTCCCACATTCACTTACACTCATGACAGCTAAGCCAGTTAGCTCTTGAGAAACTATTACATAATGTGTGAAAAAAGAGAAAGAACAGTGCCTCATTTTGACAGCTGGGGTCGTTAAAAGCAGATGATAAATGGGACTTGACATGTGCCAGAATCCCCCTGAATTGTTCTTGTAACCGAGGAGTATTTAGATCGGAGTTTGCTTTAGAAAAGCTGCCGAGTAAAAGGGTCAAGGATAGAATGTGAATCCAACATGCATTCAACACAATGCTCTCCATTATACATGAATGACCGTAACATTCACGCATTAGGCTACAGACTTTGCATACATGTCCGCCCTGCAGGAGTTCACTGAGGACCTGTCACAATGCATTACCGTGATTAGTTTGAAACTGCCCCGTATTGTAGTCAGGAACAGGGAGCAGCTATACATCAAATACACTCACATGCACCTTCCACCTTCTTAGAATTCCTGTCATTTTCCACAAACCAATTGTATACACACATTTTGCAATAAATTGTTGACAACTAACTGTTCGATATAGTACAGAAATGTTGCAACAACACCTCAATAATGTTAGCACGTTGTCCATGGACAATAAGGGAATGCACAGCGGAGTGCATTGCACAAGACCACACACAGTACAGCAGCACTTTGCGGCCCCATTGTTAGGAGGCATGATGGACATCAGGTGTGACCCTGAGGTCACATCACTCTAAATGGAGAAAACCAACCTTTTCATTCTTAACTGAAGAAAGTCAAATAAAGTCTGCAAAGCTTTTTGGTTCTAACCTTTTCTGAAATAATTACTCAATTAACAAGAAATGAATGAATATGAATGAACAAAAAAATCATATAACAAATGACGGTGCAGAACTGATCAGTAACTTTAATGCACAATATGAAATGCTGTGCCAATGTACTTACCAACTGAAATAATGCAGAAGCAAGAGACCTGTAGAGCTTTAAATACTACTACTTCAAAGTTTTTTTTTTTTTCCCCACGGACACACACCACACTGTCTGCAAGATGTGGGTCAGACTCTATGTAAAGACCGGGGCTCAGGTTCGTTCACTTCCCTCCTCTCCACTCAAATACTTTCTCCTGACATGTCAAGCCCTACAACTACTATTTTTACTCCTCCCTTCACTCTCTCCCTCGTGAGTCGCGACTCGCTCAGCCCTCTGCACTCGCTCGGCCTCCGAGGCTGGTCCTGTCCCACGACTGCACTGCCCCGAGAGGCGGAGAGAGGGAAGGATGACCAGAGAGAGAGAGAGAGAGGGGGGGGGGGGGTGGAGGGAGGGAGAGAAGGATGGCTAGAGAGAGAGAGAGAGAGAGAGAGAGAGAGGAGGGAGGAACAGGACTTGGCCCATGGCTGTAGTCGGAGGGAGGAAACGTTGCTCCACTATGTATGTCAGTTAATGATACAGGTCACACAGAGGGCCTCTCAGAAAGACCTGGTCAGGGTATGTGAGTGGAAAATGGGGGAGACTGACCAAACATCTTCATATTTCCCCCTAAAAAACAACAAGATTTCCAAAGCACACATGGCCGAATAGAGCCCCAGCTGCCAGAGTACTTACTGAACCCTGATAAATGGTTAAGCAACTGGCACTGACAAACATTGAAAAAGACACCACTGTTTGCCCAGTGCAGACTGGAAGAGCCTCTAAAAGCATGGCCAGTGCTGATTGGTGGGGGAGGGTGGAGGAGCCATTGAGGCTAAGGCGTTCTAATGGACGGCTGTTGCCCTTTGCGACATCACTGAAGCCATGGCCATGGAGTTACTGGATCAATAAGCTTGACGTAGGTACAGTATTGCACACAAAACTAATCTTATGGATTACGTCCAAATCCTGCCTGCACCGAAAAGTCATGCAGTGCATGCAAAGATTGCACAATCCTCATTTAGAAAAAAAAAGTCTTACTGAATGGTGAGTGTTTAATTTTTCTACTGGTTTCCAAAATACGTACAAGAAGCTTTGAACTTGCATGCACACAACTTACACACTAACATTCTGGGATTCTGAATTTACTTTACAGCACAATTCCCTATGCAGGCCATAGTTATGCCAACTTCAAGCTTGATGGAGAGAGAATTCCAGTTTTCCAGACATCCAAGCAACTGGCAAAGGAACTACGACACGTCTGAATTCCTTGTTCAACTGGCACCTACACTCCCTCAGTTTCAGACAATCAATTCTGAGCCTTCCCCTGCAGTCCCCCATTATCTGCCCTGAATAGAGTCAAAGCAAATGCCAACCTTATTGGATGGATGGTGGCTCGAGTCACCACTACAAACATTCATTCACCAGCCTTGGAGACCATTTTCCTTTTTCAGGCATCCCGGATTACTTTCTCGCTTGATGCTCGGCCAAAGATATCTGGACAGAATTTAAAAAGAAGAGGCTTTTGACTTCACGCCTGGCCACACTCCATGCACTGACACGACCTCTGATGGCAGCGAGTGTGCAAGGGGAAGCTGACCAAGGCTCTGACTTCTCTCTGAACCACAAAACATTGGCATGCCAAAGGGATATTTCCCAACACAGAGGGGTTTCCTTACCTACAAAAATAAAGACATTCAAAACACCAAAAAAAAAAAAAAAATCCTTCAGTGCAACCATTCAAACAATCTACTGTGTTGTACTACTGCATATTGGGAGACGCTTCACCTGCAGCTCAGAGAAGACCATCGCACAGGAAGGGTCTCACACTTAATCAAGCCAGAGCTCTTGAACTAATTCCCTGTCAGCAGGATGGCCCAGCCACACAATCAACACATAGCCCGAGTGCTGACACTGTTTGTCGAGGAGGCGCCTCCAACCACTTAACAGTGTTATCGAGAGCCAATGATTAGCGATGTAGCAGAAGGCAGCATGAGCAGATGCTCTGCTTTGGAGCATAAATATGCAAGGACTTATATTGTATTGACTATATTGTGACGTTATTTAGTCAACTTCAATTTACTTACTTTACTTGTCTTTGAATAGAACTTCCAAACAAAATCCAACAAAGAATGAAACAGTGGCTATGCCAAAAGACAACCTCATTCACTTTCCAGACGATATTAAGCTCACCACTGACCAACATCACAATGGAATCAAGAGGGTGCAGAGAGTGTAACTGAACCCATTTACCCCTAATGCCGTAGGCCTACACAGTAGTCGGCCATTTCTCACAAAGCTGCAAACAAATGATGATGATGGCAACACAAAGAGGCACCTTTAAAGGAAACAGGGGCAACCCAAGTGTAAAACCACAACTCTATTAAGCTAATACAACCTTTTAGAAAAGGATGTGACCAGACTACATGTACAGACGAGGATCAGCATCTACTGAGCTTGTACAAATCGAACATCCAGACAGATTAGTTCCAAGAAATTAGGCAACTTTTATGCAAAGGATTTGTGTTCCAGTCCTTTGAGCTTATTTAATACAATTTCACTGGGCTCCAATATGTTTCAAGAAAAGACTGTTATGGAGAGTAGTGGGTATCATGCAGTCATTGATATAGTACTGTAGACACAACACTGTCTGGAAAAGGACAAGGAGGCCATGCTCTTCATTTCATTACTTTTCAATAACTCTTGAATAATCTAGGTCTAACTGGCAGTATGCGACACTCACCTGTGTGCACATTTCAGATCCCCCCTAATACTCTCTTTATTGGATACTCAATAGCTTATGCCCGAGGATGCTCTCAGGATATTTCCCATGAACTCCCACAATGTTTTCATAACATGGTAATACTGAAGACCTTTTGGGGAGAGGGAAACAAAAAAAACAACAAAAAAAAACTAAAATAATGTAAAACTGACATGCTTTCTGATTATGTAGGTATAACAACAACTAAACCACTGTTCTGTCTCTTTTTATGAAATGGACATCTTAAGACCAACACTAGGATTTGTTATCCATGTTCTTCTCTGAGAGCCCAGTTTTCTAGCGCAGATGTTCTATGTGCTGGTTCAGTTACCCTACATCTGGAGCTGGGGATTCACATCTTCACATCTCTCTCTTCATTGTCCAGTGAAATGGTTTGGTTAACCACATCATCAGCATCTCAATTTCCTTCTTGAAAACATCACTTGATGTTCATTCTTATTGCATTGACATTTAACTATTTTAAGAGGGAAACAGTGTTAAGACTACTTATATTATGAGACCGTAAACAAGCCTACAAAGAAGATTGTTTTGGAAAACAGACTTGTGGGAACTCCCAGAATATCTAAGAGATACCAGATCCATTAAGCTAGATAGTAAACACAAGACTTGTAACTGCACACTACTGTACCACCACAGCTGGGGAACACGGTGGTCTGCCTACTGAAGCAAGAGCAACACGCACAGTCAACAAGTCAAAGTGAACAAACAATATATGTCTTATTAAAACGGCCCATCAAACAGCGTCCAGCTATTCGGTGGATGCAAATAAATGTTGCTCTGAGTAAAAACAGCACATCACTGGTAAGCACGGTAAAGTCTTTGACCTAGTTCTTTCTCTTCCTCTCAGAAAACCTGCAACACCAACCACCACTTATTACACAATAGAACGTCAAATGCGTAGATGAGCTATATAGTGATGAATATGTCAGTCAGCTGTTTGTGGGGCAACTACAAACTGAGTTAATATGGAGACACAAACTGTTTGTTTGTGCCATTCTCAAAGAAGTAAGCTTACTCTGATGTTGAAACATCTGTTTAAAAAGTACAAACAAATGTATTTAACTGTGTCCTATAGACTGCAGATGTGTTTGCCTAGTCAGGCTCTGGTACAATGCATCAAATGGCAAATCTATGCTTAAAATTGTGCATGGTCCCTAACAAATATATTAATAGATAAATAGATAGATAAATAGATAGATAGATAGATAGATAGATAGATAGATAGATAGAGGGTTAAAATCTCCATAAATCCAAACGTCTAACCTCCCCAATACAGTCTGTGTTACCAGACTGCCTAAACCAAGAACATAGTAGGCCTAATGTGGAACATAATTATTTGATTCGCCAGTTGATTATCAGAAATGTTAATGTAGTGAGACCTGATTGCTTTGAAGCTGCAGAGACATTCTAATAACTTTCCTGAATGCTTGCTTATCCTCCACGAGTATCAATATCAGAGTCATCAACACTGGCCTCATTTTTCACAGTAACGTTCCTGAGGTCAGTGTTATAATGGAGGTTGAGATGTTTGTTTTACGGAGTGTGGTGTATCTGTTTGGATTCTGAATGCATGAGTTCACCAGGGGGTGGAGGAGCGAGGGGAAGGGTGGGGGGTAAAAGGACTGCCAAGCATCAGTAAATCAATCACTTCTGCTTAGTTTGACTGAACAGTTTTATTGTTCTTCACCTCTTCTGAAACCCTGAGACATATGGTGCGTCTTCATTTTAACAATCACATGGAAATTGCTTAAGTTAGGCCTATAAGTTAGGGATTAAGGTTACCTGGATTGGCTTTAAACTAAATGTGAGCAGCATATAAAAGCAGTGTTAGTTCCATTTGCAACAAATACCACCATTTCTTGTTTACATTAGCCTAAGTTTATCAGTTCAAACCAACCTTTGGGTTTGCAGAGGTAACTCTTCATTTCTAACTTCTTTCAGACTTCATTCTGATCTGTTATTATAAAACTCCCGTCTCCATTAAAGTAAATATTGTAGATAAGTGACAACACAAATGATCCCCGGCGATATCATCTTACTCTTTCTGCAGAATGTCCTAAATATGCAAGTTGCAACACACGAGATATAACCAACAATCAAGACGCATTGATTATCCTTGGAGCGTTTCAGCTATGACGCATGACCACTGGCAAATAGTGCAAAAAGCACTGAAGCAGCTCAGTAGGCTACGTTACATTAGACAGCCTACATTAGGTTTAGATTATATGCTTAACGAAAGTAGATATACCTGAACGATAGGATACTTAACATCACGCCAACAAACAGTAAACAGTAGGCTAAACGAGTAGTAAAGACACAGGGTCTTTAGAACAAAATCTCTGTAAAAGAGTGTTAGTCCTGGAAGATAGGAAAGTACTTACATTGTACGAATCCAGTGAATATAGATGAGAGCGCAGGTTAATTATTAAAGTTTAGCTCCACGTGTGTGCCTCTTAAAACTCCAGAGAGGAGGCGTGGAGTTGACGCACACAAGGAGTAGTGTAACAAATTGGGGAGGGGTTGACAAACTGACACATCTGTCCACATTTGCTGAGCACATCAGTCAATCAGACACGCCATGGGAGAAGTCGTTAAATGAAAAGTCGTTATTCATAGTGCACATTGTCGTTCACTTTCCTCATTCCTCTGCAATTCACAAATTATTTCCATCTGAAAACCGAATGGGTGATCGTGCAGCGCTTCATTTAAATGTAAAATGGTGCTGAATTGCCCGTGCCATCACCACCTCAGAGGCAACTCTCCCACAAGGTGTGTCCACAAGTAGCCTACAAGTGTGTCCACAAGTTGGGTTGGTGTTAAAGGCAGTTGTCATCACTTGGTTTCAGACCTAGCCTTGGCCTACTATGCTTGAGATCTCATTTTGTGTTATTTTTTTACTCCTAATGACGTATGATGACAATAATCTTCCAATAACAAATAAGAAGGGGTCCTTCCTCTAACAGTTCCTCTTTTATCATCCATTTAAACATTTTTACTTCTTACATTCTTAACAGTGGTTCTTTTCCTAGGCCTAGTAGATGATTGTTGTTTCCTAATTATGTCAAGACAATATGCACTCATAATTAAATGGTAATTCTCTTGCATTCTGATACTGACCGCAAACAATAACCCCCCTTTTTTTTTTTTTTTTTTTTTTGCATTAGCCTAGTTGGGAAAATTGGAGAATAGTTTGTCTTAAACTCTCGGAATGTTCTGACATGACGTATGGATATAGGCCTATAGGCAATGGATAATGCATAACCTTAGTAGCCTGAATCCCAGCCGTGATAGCCCATCTCCGCTTATAAAAAAATATCAATCCGAGGACGCGTGATGGTCCCAATGGCACGAAACCGGACTGGCACTAGGACCAGGAAATTCAACTTGCAGCATCCAAATGGTGAGGATGATTCACCATCAGATGTAGGGAGGATCCATGTCCGCAACACCTGATATAAACAGATCCCGCATTTTCTTTGTGATTTCCTAATATTTTTTAGAAACGTGACGTTTTATTAAATGTATAATTTACTTTGGACAATATTGTTTCTTTGTAGTGTTTCTAGTTAATTTTCTCATTGTAGCCTGCACCTTCAGAAAAATTGGTCAGTGATGGAACACATGCCAAAGGTAAAGAGGCTACTATAAATGACAAATCATAACATGGCTTTAAGTGCAACTTCCCTGAATGAAATATATGCTGTACATGCACTGTCCTTTAGGAGCCTATCACCTTTATTCTCATGCAAATACAGGCGGTAGCCTAGCCTACAGAGTCTCTCCACATTTAGCCAAAAGCGATGATGGTGCGACTGTGTTCATAACGAAGAATGGAGAACGGGAAAAAAAGCTTGGCATGGCCTAGTCGTTCTAATAGCCAAAGTCTTAATAATTAACCTTAAATCTTAACGTTATCCGATAGTTGTAGCATAGGCTATGCAGAAAGGGGGTGTTGGTTCCAGGGGTGTTGTGCTGCTTCGTTGATCTTCGCAATTCCAACATAGCCTATTACGTTTACTTTCATTCAGTGCATCAGTGAGAAAGTCGTAATTTTGACAGTAGTTAATTATACGCATTTATTAGTGCGAACTGTATAGAGGCATAATTGACTGATGAAGCCATGGAAAAGCTGTCTCAGTGAAGAGATCATCATCTACTACAAAGCGGTTGAGGAGTGGAGCTAAACAATCATCTGGAGCCGTGCCACATCAACAAAGGCTATGCCGTCATGTCTCTGTTGTTAACACTCTCTCATAAGAAGAATCTCCATCAAATGGATTTACCTCCCCTTTTTCATTCTGTGTTATTTAATTGTATAGTGCATGGTATGTGCAGTTGCCTGAGGGAGATGCCTGTAATGCAGTTTGTTGATCATTAGAGGGGTGTTTAAGTGTGTCGATTCATTGCTTTTGTAGTTTTACAACACAAATGTCACATGACACTGTTGGAGGAAACTTTTATCAGAATAAGATGGCAGTAAGATTCTAGGCTGCTCTGCCAAACCTATTAACAGCATTACTGGTTTGGAATTGTTGGGCTAGTGGCCTAAGCAATGAGTGATGATCCAGTCTAATTAATGAGTTAAATGGCACTCAAGTTTCTCAAAAACTAGGATTAGGGGGTGCAAAGATGTAGTTTATAATAATAATCATCATCATCATCATCATAATCATCATCATCATCATCATCATTATTATTATTATTATTATATTATTATAATTATTATTATTATTATTATTAGTAGTAGTTGTAGCGGTATTTAAGCTAGTTGGCTTTACATGCAGATTAGAATAATAATACCTGGGACTGA
Organism: Sardina pilchardus; assembly: GCF_963854185.1. Classification (NCBI taxonomy): domain Eukaryota; kingdom Metazoa; phylum Chordata; class Actinopteri; order Clupeiformes; family Clupeidae; genus Sardina; species Sardina pilchardus. The sequence goes on from NC_085014.1 coordinate 26,731,963, forward strand.
CTCTGAAATCAGCTATTCATATTTCAACATATGACTCACACAGACCTTCCTGTCATTTGTTTTATGAGTATGGCTGAAGCGAGCAATAGGCAGCCATGGCCTTTGGCATCTCTTTCCGTCTATCTACTCCACACATAACATTGATATTCTGTATGCTATTTGTTTGGGTTTCTAATAATATTACTGATGTTACATTTCTATTATTGAGTCTGTCTGGTTCTGTAGTAATATTGATGATGTTACATTTCTATTACTATATTTACTTAATGTCATATTGTTTTGTATTTCAGATCTTTAACGTTTTCCTTGCGGACAAGGCGTTTTGCAGGAAACCTTCATCTGGTACATTGCAGTTGACAGGAACACGCAGTGTTTTTACTGAGGATGCATCAGGGCTTCGTAAAGAAACATGGGTGAGCAGCAGGATGTACATTTAGTAATCTTTTTTGTAGTCCATAGAGGTTATGTCCAATACCTATAACACATAGCTTCATCTTTAGCCAATTTGTTCTGGTTGGAGATGGTATTGTTGGAAGCGCGAGACAAGTTTACATAACTTTTCATGAACACTTAGAAGGTACATTTTTAAATGTGATATTCAATTCATACCACCTCTGTGTTGATTTGACCTCCTCCACTGTCTGCATCGCATGTGTAGATCCTGCACAGTTTAGTGTGTCTGGTGGAGAGGCAGGCCCCCATGGACAGTGGGCACCCACTACGGATTCACTGCAAGAACTTTCAGGTCCTTCAGTTCATCATCCCCCAGGAGACGGACTGCCATGAAGTGCACATGTCCCTCTTACGCCTCTCTCAACCAGGTGACCCCATGTTTGGTCAGATATATGTGTGTTTATGACTTATATAAAGTATATGCTACTCAGTTTTCCTTCAATGCTTGGTGATGTGTTTAACAACAGCGTCGTTTCTTTGAATATTCCTGTTTGACAGAGCGATATGAAGAGCTCTACTGTTTCTCCTCCAACCCAAAGTCAGACAAAGATGAGAGCGCCTGCAAGTGGAACTTTATAGATGCCAGAGTTGATTACCATCGAATGGGAATTCCTAATCAACTATGGCATACCACCTCCACTAATCAAGATTACAGAGTTAGTAAATGTTTGTGTAACAGGTTTTATAGCTTAGTTAGTAACACTTTCATAGGTTTGACAGGGAGATACAGGGTTCCTAATAATAGTATATAGATTGTGTATAGTGGTTTTGTCAAACTAGTTATTACAAGGATGCAACAAATCATGCAGGTAAAGAATATTGAAGAGGTCATGAGTATTATCTAATGCAGCCAACAAGGACTTCATAAAGATGTTTCTGTCCTCATGCCATGTATACATTCTTATACATGGGTCAGCCCTAGTAAGTGTAATATGTGTGTTGTGTGTGTTTTGGCAACCTAATGGCCTAATTTCTTTTATTTTCAGGTGTGTGAAACTTATCCAGCTGACCTCTATGTACCCAAATCAGCAACCCTACCAGTTATCGTTGGGAGCTCAAAGTTTCGAAGCAGAGGTCGTTTTCCCACGCTTTCCTACTACTGCAAAGAAACCCATGTGAGTTGAACTGCAGTGTCCACAGCGTCCCTCCTTACAGGGACTTCCCGAGTATTTGGAAAATCTGACAAGTCTGCAGAGATTATTCCAGTCCTTCTGAGGAATTGGGAATGATAAAAGGGTTAGATTCCTGAACAAGCATAGGTCAAACAGACATTGACAGAAGAGTCTCCACAGACAGTGTGCAGTACATGATGGTATTACAAAGCACGATATGGAAGTATCACAAGTGTCACAGCAAAGCATGTACTCCCTCTTCAATGCTTGTGTACCATGCTGCGACTGATTTAATGAAAAGTCTTCTCCTGCTTCTGATGCTGTGCAAGACTCCTCTTTTTAAACGCTCTCCTGGGCTTTGTCTCTTGATAATATGTCAAAAGGATTTTGACCACCATGCTTTGATTCCCAGTGGCAGAATTGACCAAAGGATAATGCTCTAGGCCTGGGTGAGAGTTGACTGGACGGAGTGAATGTGAGGTCAGGCTCCTCGAGGCATGCAGGCCCGCGTGGGATGGGCTCTGGCACAGTGCTCCTCACAAGCTGAGGCCCCTGGGCCCCCCTCAGTCCTCCAGTGTTTTCTTTGCAGCGCCTTCCCTTGACACAGACCAGTATAATATGGCGAATATATGCGTTTGACCCCACAGACAACCCTGGGTGGCGTGACCCACTTCAGTCCTGGCCTGCACAAAATGCCTAATGCATATGTGCTATCTGACCAGATTTAATTTTTTGTCGTATCTCACCCAGATTACTTTGTTATATGTGACCAAGGTCATATTCCCATGAAGCGAAGCCCAGTTTGCAAAGAACGCAGTCTGTTCAGAGGTTTGTTACAAGTGTCTGTATTTATGACTGGTGGGGTCCTTAATGGGAATAAAACTTTTTTTAGATTTATTTCTTCATTTGTTTTTGTTTTAGTATTGGCTAGGGTTTTACATTCCGTATTTTTCTTCCCATGACATAGATTTATTGGGAACTAAATATAGAGCCAGTTTAGAAGTTCATTTAGCTTAACTAAATTAATTATACTGTACAATGTACATGGTCATGTAGTATTGTGGGTACTGTCCTGTCCTCTATCAAGCACGCTAATGTAATGTTCTGACTGTCTCGCCAGGCTGCCCTCTGCCGCAGTAGCCAGCCCCTGTCGGGCTTCAGTGCCCGCTGCCTGGAGGATGAGCAGATGCTGGAGGCCATCATGAAGTCCAACCCTGGCAGCCAGTTCATGTACGTGGTGGACACAAGACCAAAGGTAATATCCCTTAGCCATGGAGAAAACCTCAAGAATCTCTCTCTTCCCACACCTGTTATTGAAAATAAAATTACCTATGAAAATGAAATACAATGGTGTGGACAAACACGTATAGGCTTTTACCCATGTTTGATCGTTTGTTTAAGTGAAAGGTAGGAACTAGCACAAATACATTGGTAGGAGGTTTGCTGCAGTGTGTGAGAAATGCATCAATAATCAATAATTCATCACTGTATTTCCAGTTGAATGCAATGGCAAACCGGGCAGCAGGAAAAGGCTATGAGAATGAGGACAACTATGCCAACATCAGGTTTCAGTTCATGGGTATCGAGAACATCCATGTGATGCGAAACAGTCAGCAAAAGCTCCTGGAAGGTATTCATATTTAACACATTACCACTTATTTAAGCTGTCATGTTTCTTCATTATGTGCTATCCAGAGACTAGAATTCTGTCCTTCTCATTATGACTTTAGAAAGAGCTCTCAGAATAGTTTTTGGCAGCACTTGCATATTTTTCTTTCCTCAGTCTGACCACCACTGGACTAGTCCAATCCAGTTCATGGTAGTTTTCTCTCAATCCCTCTAAAGAATTCCCATAATCCTCTTTGTTGTAAGATCAGGATACCGTGACAGTGGACCACCTATGGCTTTCATTCATTACACCGTACTCTCCACAACCAGGAGCAAATTTGTACCATAGGAGCCTTTCTTGGTAAAACCAGGGGGTACAGTTGAGGGAGACTTTGAATCCATCTGGCTCTCATTTCTGGACTATTTTTGTTTAGTAGACTGGACATTTCAGTACCCTCGCCTGCTAAAGAGAGTCGGAGGGCGTGAGAAGGACGTGATTGAACATTTGAAAAAATAATAGTGGCTATAGCTGTGATAACTTCTTGCCCCATATCGGCACTGGGGAGTTCTTACCCCGCAGAGGGAGAAATGGCAGTGGCATTCTCTCATTTCATATGGGGCCCTATTCCCCCCGTTCTTCCAGGAACAATAGGCCCTGAGAAATTAACCGGAGCTAAATGCTCAGAGACCCTGGGTCGACTGAACCCATTCACCTGTAAACTGGGCTGCCGCCAGCAGGCACACTGATAAAGACAGGTAGCATTCTGCAGCGTCTAGGGTACAGTCACTGGTATTTATTTCACAGCCTTATTAGATAAACTATGTCATAACTGTAGTTAGTTTGCCCACTTTAGGGAGGATTACAGTACTGTACTTTATAATTTCCACTTACTCATATCATCTAAATATTCTTGCTATCAGTCTTCCTTCCTTCCTTTTCTCTCTCTCTCTCTCTCTTTCTCCCTCTCCCTCAGCCTTTCTGTTTTTTTTAAGAGATGGCCACTTCTTTATAATAATGTTGCCTGGACCTGTACCAAGTATTACTTTTGAGATAAGCTGAGATGAGCTGATTTGTTCCACAGTGTCTGAGCTTCAATCTCCTTCCATGGCGGATTTTCTCTTGGGCCTTGAGAATTCGGGGTGGTTGAAACACATCAAAGCTATCCTGCTCGCTGGTGTCTTCATAGCCAAGGTAAGAATTTAAACTAGCAATTACAGTAGATCGCTTATTGCTTATTCAGTGTGCTGCAAGTGTGGTCTCATCTTTTTTATTGTACTATATCCATGTGTATCTGTGTGTGTTTGTGTGTGTGTGTGTGTGTGTGTGTGTGTGTGTGTGTGTGTGTGTGTGTGTGTGTGTGTGTGTGTTTGTGTGTGTGTGTGTGTGTGTTTCAGGCCGTGGCAGTTGAAGGTGTAAGTGTCCTGGTCCACTGTTCGGATGGTTGGGACAGGACAGCTCAAGTGTGCTCCGTGGCCAGTGTCCTTCTAGACCCCTTCTATAGGACACTGAAGGGCTTCATGGTACAATTTCATGTTGATCTGTCTGTCACATCATTTCTTTCTATTTCCTGAGTAACAGCGCTGTTACATAATACCTGAAGTATTTCACAATGACCCTATTCTGATCACGCATATAAGATGCTGAATTATTTAAAGGGGCCCAGAAGTGTGTGGAGTGTTTTGCGGAGCTTGATGCAAACCCTATGTAGAGAGATGATGGAAATGCAGGATGTCAGGATGGGCATTTTCATACCGGCACATTTCATGTGGTTTGGGATGACACAACATGATGCGGCCAGGGGGCAAGTCTCCATCTTGTTTGTGTTCACAAACTTAACACACTCTGTAGTATGCATTTCTGTTTGCTCAACAGAAACAAAGGGTCAATGTGAAAAGTGCAAGTGTGGAAATAGCTTTTAAATCTGTGGTGTCTTAAGCCCTTATGCTGTAAATGATAGGAGAACATCATCAGACCCATAGCAATCTTAGGACAACGGACTCACAAAGCTCAAAGTTCTGTACATTTTTGTCCCCCCTCAAACACTTTGATGTTCTCTGATGTGTTGTTCTCAAATCGGACCCCTTAGATAATCCATTGACTTTGATTTCCTTAGCTGTTATAGGTGTTCAAAAAAGAAGTGCTTAACTATTATATAAGCACATGCCATTTGATGAGGGTTTCTACTATTCAGCAAAAACACGTCATTTTGACCAACTGTCCAATTAAGGAACAAATGTAATTGACAGTGGTGGCCTGGAGTATTACAGGAGTGGCTCCTTGCTGTGCTTATGGGGCTTGCTGCTTTGATCATAAGGATTTAGTCTGTCTGGCTGGACCTTTGCCAAGAGGCATCTCCACTGGAGAGCATTATTGCTGGAGCAAGACCCACTTTTTAGAATCATCTTTTGGCTTCCTAGAACAGTGAACTACAAATGAGGTGAAATAGTTTAAGGTACCTCACGGTACAGATTAGGACTGTCTCGGAATTCTGGATCTTGGAGTATTACATTTCCTGTCCTTCAATGTCAAAGGAATCTGGGTTTCATTTAAAAGAGACCCCGTTCACCCTGGCTGTATTAAAATGTACCTGAGGTGACCTGATTTTTTTTTGCATGCAGGTGCTGATTGAAAAAGACTGGGTCTCTTTTGGACACAAATTTTCCCACAGGTAAGCACACAACATAAACCATACATTTAAGCTTTTTGTGTACATTATACATAGAAAAGCCGCCATGACAGACTGCTGCAGTGCAATTCCAGATCGTTGAACAGGGCCCCACGGTGTCAGCATTTGTACCCCATAGTGCCTTACACTGCTCTCACTGACTAATGTGGGTTAAGTGAGTGTTAGTTACAGCAAATCTCCCACATGAAAAAAAAAACACACTCGCACACACACACACCATTTAGAAGAAATAGAGGGCATTGCTTGCATAATGGTCTTTCTGAAATTCCAGTGCATTGCCAATGATTTGGTAAGCTGGCCACCATCAATCCATATCTAGTTTTCCTCTCCCTGACTTTACAACCAGATGCATAATAATAACCCTATTAACATCATAGCAAAAAAAAAAATACTCTGATGTTAAGGCATGAGTAATGAATACAACCATTAGCCCTTATGTTCGTCTCACTGTGTTCATTTCTCCATACAGATGCAGTCACCTCCATGGCGATCCCAAAGAAGTTGCACCAGTCATTGACCAGTTCCTGGAGGCGGTGTGGCAGCTGATGGAGCAGTTCCCCTGTGCCTTTGAGTACAACGAGAGGTTCCTCATCTCTCTTCATCATCACATCTACGCCTGTAACTATGGTAACTTCATCTGCAACAGCCAGAAGGAGAGAAGAGATGAAAGGTAAAGTACATACTGAGTGTTGGTGGTGTCTTGTCCTTGACCCAATCTCATAATCAGCGTAAATTGAGGAACAGATCCCTACATTGCCAGCCCTCCCAAAAAAAACAAGTGTCTGGGAGTAATTCTCATATTATTTAATAACATTCGATAAATCTTATTTTGCTGTTGTTTGCATTTTAATTTTGTTTGTGCAGAATTCAGCAGAAGACTCACTCCATTTGGCCTTACCTCTGGGAGAACAAATCCGAATTCATGAATCCCCTCTACAGGCCAGACCGCAGCCAGTCTCAGGGAGTTCTATGGCCAAATACTGCCCCCTACTGCCTCAAGTATGTATGAGCATGTACTTTTGTCCAGCTTGATCAAAACATACCTTTTTCTGTTGGACTATTTGTACAGGGCAATGACATATTCATTCCTGTCTGTTTGTTTTCCTTAGGTTCTGGAGGGGCTTGTACAATCGCTTTGATAAGGGAGTTCACCCACGCCAGTCTGTGATTGATTGCCTGATGGCCATTAGAGAGGAATCCCAACAATTGGAAGAAGAGCTGATTCTCCATGGACAGGTTGGCAGAGGCTTACCACGAGCCATTTCTATGTGCTTATTTGGAGTGTGGTATACAGTATGTTTGGTGATACAATGGTTCATTTTTGCTGGTCACCTCTCTGTAGAGAATTGCAAAGTTGGAAAAGGAGCGAGGCACGTCCATGAAGAGGCATTCGGTTGTGAGCAGCACAGACATCTGGGTTCAGTCGGACCTGGACCTAGATCACTTGTGTGGCAGCATGCGTGCACTTCCTCTCATCAGCTTTGGTCAACAGAGGGGGTCAGATGGCGCACTGTTGGTCCGGCCCAGGGACTCCAGCAAAGGGTCTGACCTGGACCTGTCTGGCAGTGACCAGGAGTCAGGGGTGGGCGACCTAAACTGCCGACTGTCCAGTGGCAGCGAGTCGCTACCAAGTGAGGACATCATCAAGAACCCAGATTTGGCTGAAGCAATCTATTCTGTTGCCTAAATCCACTGTATGAATGGTGAAGTTGGTGTGGCGTATTTCTGCAATCATTTTCAATGGCCAGCACAGTAACAGGCCATTTGAATTGTTCAATATTATTTCAAGGTATAGTAAAATATCATTGTGATCTGTGTTGGTAATGTTAATTAAAGGTTCCTCATGTTAACGGTTCTGCACACTGACCAGTGCATGTTCCACAATTAAATTATATGCAAATAATATTCTGTGAATCAAGTAGTTTATGTTTTTTTTATTGTGATTTTTTTGCCTGGAAGTTTTTGATTAGCGTCAAGCTTAATAATATTTTAGGAATAGACATAGTGCTCTCTTCAGTTCACTCATCCTCTCTCTGCCACATTCTACTTTCTCCTTGCTAAAGAGAATAACAAATGATGCCTCGATCAACTTACATTAGTAGCTATTCAGATGAAGCCTATGGGCCTACTACAGGTTATTGGCAAACATAATATTGATTGAAAACGCAAATGTCCGTACAAATAAATGAATCTACGCAACACTAGAATTATATTGGTGCTGCATAGTCAAAAACTCCCTTTTTACACTTTCTTCCAGCATTTTCTTACGTAGATGTGGTTCAAAGGTTATTCATTTAATGACGCCATTGACTTGCGCAGTAAGTCAGAGGTGGCGTCTCTGTAGTTATTCCTATGAGTTATTCCAGAAGACGATCCCTATGATTAAACATAACGTTAAGAATATTCGTTTATTGCAAAGTTAGTTTAGGTGTAACGTGCACTACCTTGTTTGAGAAAAGGTAAGTTCTGCCCGGCTGGCCAGAATAAAATTCGCCTCAGGACAGGACGAATTCATGGCTGGCTGGCTATCTAGCTAATTAGCTACTTAGCCCTTACCAGCAAGTAATTTTCTCAAATAAAGTTTGCATTCTTGCTGGATCAGTAATAGGCGGAAGACCAAGTTACAGGAGTGCATGGCCTGTATTTTTATAAACTGACATTATCTACAAACAACCACTGACCTCAACAGATATGACCGATGTCTAACTGACGTCTGCGTTAACTTTACACGTTAACCTGGCTAGCTAGCCCAACAGTAGTTGTTTCGAATGAAGCCTGTCCTAGGACAAAACACTTTTTCCATTTCTGGTTACCAAAAAGTGTTTCTCCCTCCACACAATAAACAACGAGATATACCACTGTGGTTGTTTCACGTTGTTAGCATGTGTTACGGTCTAGCAAGCCAAGCAGTGACGTGAGCTGAAATTACTTTTTTTTCTTGAGACAATACCTAACGTCTGGTGGCAGCTAGGGTTTGTTGAGGTCCTCATCTTTCTATAGCGCAAAGCCTACGTCAAAGCATCTCAAGTAAGTCTACAATAATTGTTTTCACTCCTCTCTGGTTAAGACATTTGATTTTGATACACTGCCTTGGTGACAATAGCAACAGCATTGGCTGGGTTGGTATGATCTCCATTTGCTTGGCGATGTTTAATAGAACAGTACTGTTGGGCAGTAAATTGTGCGTTCTGACCCTTCTTCTTGAGTCTACAGATCATCCTAATCTAAACTGGTCCAAAATAAGCTTTGACAGGGGTATTTGTGTCACACACATGTTGTCTGACAATGCTGTACTTGTCAGGGATGATGTCCTAGAATAACATTTCAGATCAGAATCAGATTTGCTGAGTGTAAACCAGTAGGCCTAACCACACCAGCAAAACTTCGCTCTGTGTTTCTTCAAACTGGATCTGCACAGATGTGTGTCCATGTTGTGGTTTCTTGACATGCGTGGTTGATTTTCCCTGGAAGTGGTGTTCCACAAATGATCCTTTGTCATTTTGAGTTGGAGAGAACAATGTGAGTCAAGGAATTGTACCATCAATACAGAAACCATTAAGTAGGTGTGGTGGTGAATTGAGTCATCTTGCCATGCCATGTCAGGAGTCAGCCTCATGGGACCATAGATGGATTAGTGTGCATGCGTATTGCACTATGTGTGGACGAAACCATAGGAGAATTTCTTTACACATTTGTCTTTGTGCATTTAATAGACTCCTAAGCAACCCCGTGAAGACTGTTTAGAGAGAGTTTAGACCATTGAAGAAAAACAGCAATATTTGGCTGGCGCATGTGCCTGTCAGGTTACTTGAAAATGTAGGCGGGGGACTTGTTTGCACAAACCTTTATTACAGAATTATTATTAGCTCGCAGGTAGATGAGTCATCTCCAAGTGCTGTTCTGTTGTCATCTAGTGATCACTTGAGATGCTCCGTCTGGAATCACTTTTGATGCTCGTATGTTGACATGATTCGTCCGTCCCTTTTCAGCATATTAGGGAGGATCAGGGCACCAGTCCCATGAAGGTTTCGTCAAAGATTTGCGCTCTGCTTCTGATGCTTGGCATCTAAGTTGCACTATGCCTGCAGCTACTGTGGATCATAGCCAAAGAATATGCGAGGTTTGGGCTTACAACCTGGATGAGGAACTGAAGAGGATCCGGCAGGTCATCCGTAAATACAACTACGTTGCTATGGTACGTTGATGGAATCCCTTTCACCTTTTTAATAGCTGTGTGTAGTAGGTGTGTCAAACTGAGACTAACATTTGTTTTACTTTGTGTTTCTGAAGGATACAGAATTCCCTGGAGTTGTCGCCAGGCCCATTGGAGAATTCCGGAGCAATGCTGACTACCAGTATCAGCTCCTGCGTTGTAATGTCGACTTGCTTAAGATAATCCAGTTGGGTCTGACTTTCATGAATGAGGAGGGTGAATATCCACCTGGAACATCAACATGGCAATTCAACTTTAAGTTCAACCTCACGTAAGTACCATGTTCTCAGATGGCACCCTCCTAAAGTCAAGGTCTCCATTTCCACTTAGCTATAAATAGCAAATGTGCACACTTCCCCTCTACATACTCATGGCTTCAAGCTGAATGGCATTCAATTCAGCAAGAATTGGATGTTTGAAGTCTTGTGCCAGTTATCTTGTAGCCAATTATATGCATTTAAGGTCAGTATCACTGATCATTGATGATATAAATGCTGTGATAGATGATAGAAGTGTCATGGAATTTTTGTTACCAATAGATACTATGTTTATTTTTGAAGATGACTGTGATTCAGATGGCGCTAACCCCACCGCTTCTGGCCCAATGTTCACCTTTTGTCAGTTTTCAGAATTGTGTCGGTGGATGCAGTCCTAATCAGAGCTGGGTTTCAACTTGCATTGTAATGCTCAGTTGTCTACTGTGCTTTTGGCATTGCAGAGAAGATATGTATGCACAGGACTCCATAGAACTTTTGACTACATCTGGTATCCAGTTTAAGAAGCACGAGGAGGAGGGCATTGAGACCCTGTACTTCGCAGAGCTGCTCATGACATCTGGCGTGGTGCTCTGTGAGGGCGTGAAGTGGCTGTCATTCCACAGGTCAGTCAGCTTCCATCAACACTCAAAATAGACCCAGCTCCTACAAGGAAGTACCAAACATTTCACCAAAATTCAGTCTTTCACCTACTTTACTTTACGGCCGACGAGGTGACCGGTTCGATGGAAATAATGGCTAGGTGGAGGTCTAGAGTTGCCTCCGCCTAGACATTATTTCCATCGAACCGGTTACTAGTTCTAAATGGATGGTCAAGTTTGATACGGGCAACACATTGGAACTACTTGGAAGGTAGCAGGTTATACGAAGTTAATGGCGACCCCATCAGCCAATCAGAGAAGAGAATTCCATTGTTGAGGGAGATAAAACTATATTATTTGTTCCGTTTAGGAATGCTATGTGAGTCTATTTTGTGTTAGTTTACTTTGAGAACAAAACTCTAAAATACCCTTAAAGCATACATTTAAAGGCTGTCTAGCATGTTTTGTTTGTTTGTTTGTTTGTTTTAATGTGAATTTGCTTCAATGAAAGTTTTCATTTTGTCCTTGTGTGTTTTGCAGTGGCTATGACTTTGGCTACCTAATCAAAATCTTGTCCAACTCCAACCTGCCGGAAGAAGAGGCTGACTTCTTTGAGATCCTTCGTCTGTTCTTCCCTAGCATCTATGATGTAAAATACCTCATGAAAAGCTGCAAAAATCTTAAGGTATGAAGCTAATTTTATTTACTTTACCTGTGACAATACCGTTATCAACATACCCTTCTGTAATGTCTAAAAATATGTCTGTGGACGCTACTATTTTAACGCTGTTTGTTTGACAGCATTAATAATATTTGATACTGCACCGTACTATAACAGTGAACTTGATTGACAGCTGTAAATATGATTGACAGGGAGGCCTTCAGGAGGTGGCGGAGCAGCTAGAGCTGGAGAGAATTGGACCCCAGCATCAGGCCGGGTCAGATTCACTGCTGACCGGAATGGCTTTCTTCAAAATGAGAGAGGTATGTGCTGTCAATGGACTCCAAAGCTGACAACAACTACTCTTACTAGTCATTATGAGTAGCATTGTGTTCATATCTAAAAGCAAACGCTGAGGTTGTGTAGACTGTGTATACAGTAGATGTTTTAATTACACCCATTTGTATACATCTCAACCAGCTCTTTCTGGTTTCTTGACTAGCATTTCGTGGATTCCATATGACGACCGCTGTACCCATTGTACACGTTCTCTTATGTCGCAGATGTTTTTTGAGGACCATATAGATGACGGCAAGTACTGTGGTCACCTGTACGGGCTTGGATCAGGCTCATCCTATGTCCAAAACGGCACAGGCAATGCCTATGAGGAGGAGGCCAATAAGCAGCAGTCATGACCTCCTTGTCTCCTTGGACCTCATCTCCATCTTGTCCGATCCTCGTGAAATATCTCCACGGCGGCGTGAAAAATCTCCACCGATGAAGGCATTGTATGTTTTTTGTAGTATGGCAACGCTTTCTTCCTGGAATCTTGTGTTTACAAGGTTGGTCAACAAACAAATTGACAAGGAAAAGTCGGTGCCTGCTCCACACCCCACTCCAAACACTTTCTGGAACACCATGATCAAGCATTTCATGTTATTTTCTGTGAAAGCTCCTTGAAATTGCTTATGGGTTTATTTGAACTTCACATGCAAGGCATCATATAAGCACCAGTTTATACTTTTGTTAGTTAAAGTTTTCTTAAAACGAAGTATTTTGCACTTTAAAGCTATCGTCAAACTTGTATGAAAAGCTACAAGGAACGATTTCCCTTGGTTGCCTTCTTTCTTACCATTTGTTTTCAATCTATTCGTTGAAGAGCAAAGGAGTGACTAGTGTTCCCGTTCATGTTCTGCCCCAACAGATCTCAGCCTTAATATGAGCTCTATTTTGTTTCCTTCTTTAGGTTTTAATTTATTACATTTTATTATTTGTGTCAATCATTGGATAGCTGAGTAACACTACTTTGTTATGTTGTTGTGCTCCTCCCTGATGATAGGATTATGTCCATGTTCTCTTATTTGATAGACTGTTTTATGGACGGATCTTCCATTCATTCAGAACAGGAGACAAAGACAGGCTTATGGGGCACTGATTTTACTGTTTACTATGGGTGTGCACCAGTTTTACAGTATGGGATGGTAAGACAAGTGATTCCTAACTGCCATTAGTAGAAACAAACAAAAAAAAAAAGAGATATTTTTTTCACAGCTATAGTCCATTTTTATTTTAAGGAAAAGTTGATGTAAAAAAGTTGAAGTAAGGTTTTTGTAGTGTTTTAGTAAGAAGAAGAGCTCAAAGCCTTTTATTCATCGAAGAAATAATGCATAGAAGTAATCTTATCCCGCCAACCTAATATCAGTGGAATCCTTTTTACTTGCATTGCGGATTGTTGAACTCTGCGCGAAGTGTTTTTTTTTCTTTCTCTGACTCGTTTTTTGTTTGTTATTTAAAACTCTGTGTTGCCTACCGTAGCACTGCTGCACAAGCTGCAGGTGTTGAAATAAATGCTGTGTTGAACAGTAGCCCACGTTTTTCCAACGGCATGAGTGAGTTGTGTTCAGTTGTGCATGGGCTCAGCCTATTTATCATTTGTTGGCTGTCAGGTGTGGCAGATAACAGCGACCTCAGCGCTTAGCAGCTTTATCATCCTGCGAGGGATGATCTGAATTTGATGTATTTTTGTTCATGATCAGCAGAGGCAGTGGGTCAGTTTCTTTGATTGAGTGGAATGCCTCCTGCATCAGTGTAAACATCCATGGGTGTGAAGTAGGGTGTACAGAAACTCGCAAGCTTTTTTTGGGGGGGGGGGGGGGGGTTGCGTGTTTTGGGACGTGACTTGGAAGATCGGCTTGCATGTGTATTGTTGCAGTTGGGATTTTGCTAGAAAAATCATAATGTGATGATAGTTAATAGCAATATCTATTATTTTAGTTTCCTGCAACCGTGCTCCTTGTCTCAGTGGATGTTTGCATCCAGTGTTCCAGGCATGACATGTATATCAAGAAGCAGAGCCATGGATGATTCCACACAGTTTTGTTTTATGTTTGAGGTGAGGCTACTGATAGTTTGGTGACTTCATTTATGTATAAAAGGATTCATCTTAACGAGGATATGCAGCATAAAGGGTGAGTTTTTAGAGCTTTTCTAAATAAAAGCTTTGTTTCTTTTTCTAACACATTAACTGAGCATGTGAACTTTGTATGTGTATTTGTAGACATTTGTTTTATAGAAATACAAGAAAAGGCTAGAAAACATTGTTTGTTATCACATGGTGTGGAGTGGAATACATTTGAAAGACATATTTTGACATCAATAGGGAACCACTTTATTTGTATAGCACCTTTTATGCATAAAGGACAACGTGTTTCATTGAGAAAATAAGCAGTAGAGACATACATTTGAAAGACCTAATATTGGCAACAATTTTCACAATCACAATGAAAATAGATGACAGAAATACTTCAGTATGTATTTTGAAAACTAAAGAAAATGTAGAAAGGGTAATACAATATATAATATTTGAAAATTCATTCATTAGTAAGCAATGTTGTGAAAAATGCAATCAGAAGGCAGCTCTTGCAATAGTAATAAGGATTATGTGAATCAAAACTATTGAAGAGCAAAAAACATTGTGAAGTTTTGATGATCTAGAGCAGCATTAATAGATATTATGTCTTTGATCACATCAAAATTGCATAAGGGAAGAGTTTTAGCACATCCTTTATATTGTAAAACAGTAGTAAATCACATTTTATTTAAGATATTCCAAGATGTTGTGACATAGAAACAACATCATTTGAACATGCGGACATGTCATGTTTTATATTTATTGTCCAAATAGCATTTAAAACACGGTCACCACACTTAAAAGGTGGAAAGTGGAATCATATATACTTCTCCAGGATAACAAATAACATTTAGCCTCATGATGCGAATATACTATAGTTTAAGGATACACAGATGACAGGAATAATAATCACATATGTTTGAGAGTTCTGCAATCCTTTTGGGTGATTCAGTAGTAATTGATTGAATACAGGTGCTATGCAGTTCCTCATATTTCAATATCTCAAAATATCTGCAGAAACCACTATGCTGCTGACAAATGCTTTGTTTACATACATATTAGGCATTGATTAAACTGGTACTGTAAAAATGTGGTTGTTTAGAAAGAAGTGTTTTTTTTCTGAGGCGGTGTTAACAGCAATAGTTAAGGTTTTGCTTGATGAAAAAAAATAAGAATGAGGAGATCCTCATAAAAGGGATGTCAATGCACAGTATTACCAACCCTGTTGCCAAAAAAACGTTGGGGATTAATTTTGATAGCCGACATTATTGTAGCCATAAAATACTGTGAGGTAGGTCAATTTCATCGACGTGAACAGAATGAACAGAAATTACATTTGTATATATGTAGCACAGATACATTTTGGTAAACTAAGTGGTATAAAGCCAATATTATTATGATGGAAATAAAATAAATATATTTTAAATTACCAACTGGTGTTGGATCACCAAAGGCATTGAAGACCGCAGTAGTGTTTTACAGTATAATAATCTTAAGTGTTCAAATCTAGTCAGCCTCGAGGTCATATTCACTCAACCAAATGAGAGTCCAGCCCTTAAACAAAACTTCAGATGTTTACTTGATCATAATATGCAAAGGTTTTTGTCTATTCAAGAATAAGATACTCAGTGCAAGTTACCCAAATAATTCACTATTAGCATACTAAAACAGAATTTCCAAGCAATACATCTGTAACTGACGTTGTATTTCTTACATATACAGAAACAAAGCTTGACCTTTCATAGTAACCAAAGCACATTGTTCAAACAAATACCATACAATGCACATTTATGAAAACAATCCATACAATTGGCCAAAAACTACATTGACTTAGAATCAGTGGAATTCTCAAACATTTCAAACAGTATTTGCATTCCTTAAAGCAGGGTTAAAATTATAGGGAATTGTAGCAGGTGAATCAAGAACAAGATTTAATTTTATTCACTCTCTCGAAGTTCTTTAAACACTTTCAGTCATTCACATGTATTCAATTGTTTTATTCATTAGCATGTCATTTTTAACCATACTTGGCAGAGTAAACATCCTGATTACAAAAATACTGAAATCTACAAAACAAGTATTAGATACATAGTCTTATGCTTCATAAGGTAGGCCTATGGCACCAACTTGTTATTAAAATTTAGTGATATGCCAACATATGCTGGAGTATTGCACCAATTGTATTTTGAAGCCAAATGGAGTGGAGGAACCTGGATACTCATTCTGTTGAATTGAATACAGATAATTGAATCCTAAAGAGCTCTAAAAGCTTAATTTCAGATAGTGCCATTGTGGAATGGTTACGAATGTGCTAACAGCCTTAAATTGTTTCACAGGATTATAGCCGGGTTTCTCTGTTTTTGGTATTGCATGACAGTTCGCAAACCAATTTAGGCTACCCCTCTTTGTACCATTAAGCATCAAAGTGTTTGGTGTACAGTATGTTGTTATATGGTAACTACTGTCCCATTTTGTATGTTAAATCTGGAACAATTAAGTTCCTAGGAATATTCAGATTTACTTCAAAATACTTTTCATGCATACATTTGGTAGTAAAACATCACTAAGAGATTGAAAATTTGGGGGGAATTCTGCAATAACTAATGTCAACCCTGTTCTTCCTTATTAATAAATAAACATGTTCACACTTGTCATTGTTAAAAAAAACTCCATTCCAACCAGTACATAAAGTCACAAGCTTATAAATATCTTGTAAGACATTCAAAATGGTCTTAACCTGTCCTTCCTGCCCATTGTAAGGATGTAAAAGTCAAGAGCCCCTCTGACACATCCCTAGCAAATGTCCATGCACCGTGATGACCGCTAGGAGGTGCTACAGAGAGCAGTGACAGCCTTAGGACCTCTAGGAGGCCATTTGAATTATATTCAGAGCATGACCATTACAACAAACCCAACGGTCTACTGTGCTTTTGTAATCGCAACTGCTGTTTTTTTTTGCATTAGCTGAACCACATGACCATTCCTGGTTCAAAGAACTGAACAAGGTCACCAAGCACTCCATCTTTACGCGAGTCCTTTTCCATTCACAAACCATTTAGACAACTTTCCGGCCCTTTTGAGAGTTTGTACTTGAACATACAGCAGAATTAAAAACTACATGCATTAACATATCTCTGTCCTAGGCATTCAGAACACTTGTGTTAATAAACAGTGCACTGTCTGACAGAAAACAGATGGTTGTCAGATTTATGTAAGGACACAAAATTGATCGAGTCAGAAGCATGGTCGTCCGTAAGCTCTGGTGACAGAAACAGCCCTTGGTGGGGTGCGTTGTACTGAAGCAACTTGTACAAAGCTCATGGGTTACAGTACAGTCCCATTGTCCCAACATCACATCTGTGTAGGCACTCTGTGTAGGACCTTGTGTTCTGTCCACTTCCCGGGACCTCGTCTGTAGAGAAAGAACCAGACCCGCTCATAAATATTCAGTTCATTGATTAGTTGGACACATTAACACATCATTGAGTTTTTTTAAGTGTAAGTATATGCACATGTACATTTCACAAACCTTTTGCGAGGAAAATCCACACATTTTCCTGCTACACTTCATTTTCTATTGTCATAGCTGGATTTGGTGTACCTAAGGAATGGGAAGGGAGGAACGATGAGACTTAAAAGGCTAAGGACTAGTGCTATATACGGTATGCTTAGCATGAATCAACATGTGGCCTTTAAAATAGAGAGGGAAAGTGAAAGCCAGTGCCCATAATGGTTTCGGTTCTATCAAAGAGCAGTTCCAATGTTATGTCCCGCAGACTTAGTTTTCAAAACCATTCATTATCCTAAAAATAAAGCATGACATCTAGAACCACCCCAATGCATATCATATGGAGGCCATTCAACTAACTTCCCAAATTAGACCGAGATGAGATATAGTTTTTCTTAAAAACAAGCTGTGTAGAATCCCATCAACTCCGCTAAGCAACCAGTAGGGGGCAATGAGATTACTTTCCCTCCCTATGTGGACATGTGGAGGCTTTTCACATCTAACCAGAAATGCTGATAATTACACACTACTATATAATAGTAATTCAGCAAAATGGGTGGTGTTAAATCAAGAAAGAAGTTAATTCAACTCTCAAAGATCCTTAATCAACAGTATACCAATACATGCAGTGTATGGTGTTCGTAATCATGCTGGACTGCCATTGCAAGACAGCAATTTGTACATGGTGCCTACCGGTATTTATCAGAGCAATAAGAACAAACAGCTTTGGCTAGCAATAAAACTGGGTATGACTGCATGTGACTCTTTTGCTGATTCTGTTCTACAAAGGATGCTCTTGGATTCAATCATGTGAGTGCAGAGAACAACTAAGAGTTTGTGCTATCATTTGTTTTAGCCCAGAGCCCTCTGAATGACCTACATCAGCATTCAGTAAGCTAAGCTCTATGTCCGACAGGCTCCATAAAGGCCAGTGGGTGGATATCCGGCCGCTGTCCTCTCACCAGTCCGCTCTCGGTCCTCGGGTCCATCGCTCTCGCGAAACGACTCACCACTGTTGAGCAGCCGACTCTGAGACTCTCTCAGTGGCTTGGCAGGGAACTGGTGGGCGTCTCCACCACTGCTGAGGACAACAGAACACATTAGGTGCTGTTTCTTTAGAACTAATAGGAAGTAGTAACTGCTAGATAATCACTTTGTCTTGCCTAAGCCAGACAGACTTTAGCAATTATATTTGTGCACAAATACTATGCTCGGATTGGCTTGTAACATTCTTTGATCACAGATTTGTGTTTCCTTAGTACTAGCAGCAATGTTGGAAGCCTGAAGTTCTCACTCCATATAACAGATGAATGTGTACTAAATCATATACATAATGTGAAAACAATGACTACCCCAAAAAACATTGAGTGGGAGTGTGTGGAGTTTTGAGTGCTGACAGACCTTTTGTTGGGAGGGCTTTGGCTAGGAGGCGTAGAAGGCTGTTCAGGGTCCTGGTTAACGAGGCAAGTAGGGAAGGCGCAGCCATCTCCTAAACTGCATGTAATTAAAACCATTATAACCATTAAAGAGAGCACAATTCTGCCACCTACATCACAGTCAAGCCACATGAGAACATGCGAGGATGTTATGTCACCTAAATTATTAATGTTACTGTCTGGCTACGCACGGAGCAAGTAACACCTTACTGCAAGATCCAAACAGAGATCACGTCTTCCAGTCATTTAACGCCTGACCTGACCAAACATTCCAGACACAATAAGGTCGGCCTTCATAGATTCCTGATATGAGAAGGTTCTTTCTTTATATGTTGAAGCTGTGCAACAGTTGTAACACGTTTCAATTGAAACAATGTACCAGCAACAGAGCAACGACACTGCATAGTGCAATAGCAGGCATTCCAGACACGCATCTGTGTTCACAGAAACGCGACAGGGTCTGCGTATAATCAAAATGACTTTGAAGTCATTATTTTAAAGCACAACAACTACATTGAACAATTCACCATCATTTTTTAAAAGGTGAATGTTAATGCAATTTCTCACAAAGCCATAGTCCTGAAGCCCCTAATAACATCATCAATCTCCCACCTTATAATGGAAACAAAAAATAATGACGTTGTTTAAAATGAAAGCCACTCATACCCTATTTATATACGTTTAATATTAATTAAGTGATAAATGGTGTAATTTTCTTCTCCAGAACAATTCAGCAGTTGTTAAGACACTGAGTAGGTTAATTAAGTTTTGGCTAAGCTATCCATTTTACCTGTTAAAAGTAGTAAGAGACCATTTTTCTACACTTACCTTGAAAATACAGGTACTGGCCAAAACTTCTTCTCATCACCAAAGACCTGGCGGAAGTTCTTGCTGATGCCCAAACTGAAGCCATTTTTGTCAGGTCCATGACGGAACGCAGGTGCTCGGACAGCCTCTGAAACCAAATTACACTCTTTTGTCTTTACACTGTTATACTACTTATGCAACTTACAAGATCATGTCAATAATGTACCTTTACTTAATAAATAGTGTGAAATATGGCAAAAAAAAAACATATTTATGAAGATATTCAATCAGTGTAGCCTAGAAATCTAGACGACCCTAGCGGCATCTTGATGTGGGTCTGGCTCGTTAGGCTACCATCAGTGAATAATGTTTCATTTTTCCATTGTATCCCTCCTTAATTGATCGTTTTATTTTATGTATATAAATATGTTACGTATACATTGATAACTATAACATAATGATGGTTAGTTTGACTCACCAAGAGTTGACCTGTTTTTGCAAACCAGCCAGCAGTGATAAGCAAACAGTGCTGCCAGACTGACAGAGAACATAGAGGCGGCAAAGAACAAGAACATAATGTGGAACTTGGCTTGGGTGTCTGGCAAACCACTCTGCAAATTGTCACAAACAAAAATGGAAAAATCTATCAACATTTGAATAAGACAGAAGGCATGGTTGAACTTGATGAAAATATTTGGATATCGTTGCCAATTACCAACTAACAAGGATAATATAACAGCATAACAGAGACTGCATACTGGCATAACCAAGACCTGAACTACTGGCGGGCTTTAATCAAGACATTTAGTCGCTGAGCACAACTGAGTCAGTGTCAGTTTCTATTTATGTTCCCAAATGTTTGATTAAAATTCCCCTCATTTTCAGACTTCAAGCACTGCACCAAAGTAAAAGATCAGATAAATCTACTGCACTGTAAACTACACTAATACTACAGTACACTGCAGCCTATAAGAAGCGCAGATGATATTGACTACTCCCTACCAAAAATTGCTTCAGCCGCTCATGTATTTTACCACCAGCCTGTGAGATAAATCACCATTGTTAAAAGAAAGCACAAAGAAGGAAATTATCGTGTTGATGCACACCTGTCCTAACCATAAAGAGCACCATCATCCAGCAACTCTAAACATACCATCCAGAATTTGATGAAGTACTGCAGGTCTGTTGCAGTGATGAAAAGGCAATAGAGTAAAGAGTACGCCAGAAACAGCATGAAAAACTTGTAGTTGGAGAAGCCGACGCAATTATTCACCCTAGATTTTAGAAAAAAGAAAGAAAAATGAGTGGGTGTGAATCCATAGTGCAAGTAACAACAACACACGGGAACAGTAGGCAAAGATTTGTGGAAGCTGCCTCTAATTGTTGCATCTCATTTTAATCTAGTGTCTCTTAGGATGAAGTAATTATCATAAAATACTGCAGTGAGAGAAGGTGGGTGGTGTTAGTATTCTAATGATAGCCTTTAATGCAAACAGGTCAGTCAGAACAACAAAAGAAGTCAATTAACAGTACTAGTTTACACACTGATGTAGTGCTCACCATGGGCAGTGGTGATCCATCTTCAAGATGCACCTGCAGAAATAACAGAGGCATGGGGCAATTGGGAAGAGTGATCAACACAATCAATAGAGCCCAATTCAATTCAGAACAGCCATGGGGAAGGTCGTACTTATCACAGACTGAGCAGTGGTGACATCGGTCCGGCTTCACCAGAATGCAGCGGTCGCAAAAACGAATAGCTGAAGAGAAGCCAGATTTGTTCAGTTATCAATCAACCCAACCTGCCTCATCGTATAGGTCAACAAATGACAATGTAGAAACGCAAACAGAGTAAAAATGAGCATTAAGCAGGCCGTCTGCAGGGACACGTTAAAAGGGAGAGGAAATGTAAAAGGCATAGTCAGCATATTTAGATGAAGTGATCTGTTTTAATAAACAAGCTCCTAATAAACACCCGACCAAGCCTGCAAAACAGGATGTGAGAACAAAGGTGCCAAACACAACAGGAGACTGGTGTTTACAAACACTGCTGTGTGCATATTGGGAAACTGCTTGATGTTGGAGTCTCCAGATATGATTTGTACCTCCTGACATTGTGCGTGTGTAGACAGGTAAATCCTTGACAATCCTTCTCAAAATCTCCTGTTGAGACTCTCCTCGGTCCACTCTCTCCAGAAGCTCTTTGTCAGAATATGACAGATGGAACTGTTGACACACATACACATGGACTTGGTGCACTGTAGACTCTGTGTATTTATATCTCATGACCAGGACCCTGCAGTGTTTATTCCTGTTTTATTACTGGAATTCAATTGGAGCTTTTGCCTGAAGACATTTAACTGGCAGGCAAATGAATGATATCAAGAGAGGCCCCATTATTGAACAGTAGCATGCAATGGGGAAGAATGCTATGGGGAAGAACAGCAGCTGCATAGCCACAGTCTCCTTGGACAGACTCATGACAAATAACTCACATTTTCAAGAAATATAATGAGTCTATTCATAACTAAGGCTATAAAAGCACAAAACCGTCTCTGCTTCAGCAAAATGCTGATCCATTTAGAGGGAAACGCTTAAAGAATAGAATTCTGAGTCACGATCATGCAGTCCTGTTGAACAACTCCCCTGCTAATGCCAGCCTTCGTTCAGAGTGAGCAGACACAAACTCACCTCTTTCAGAGGATGCATGGGCTTGGTAAAGATGGTTTGCCAGTATGCCCACACAAACATAATGAAGAAGAAGTGATATGCCAGGAGGTAAACAACTGAAATGAGAGAATAGTCATTGTGAGACACTGAATAAAACATGTACAGTATCAGGGCTGCTACCATTGAACTCAGTCAATCAATATGTTTTTATCTCAGTGTGCAACAGCTTATCAATTTCTAATGTTCATTTACATACAAATCAGTGGATAATCTTGCTTTCTAGGTTTGTTCTGAAAGTTATCGATACATTCAAATGCTTTCATAAGCAAACTATCTTCTTTATCAGGCACTCCTGCCTGTTGGCCACTGCCCTGTGAAAAACACCTATGACCCATCTGCTGACATGAGAACCCTACTGTTGTCACACCAACTATAAGCACTTACAGTACAGCACTCATCCAAAGATAGTCCAACTTGTTTGTGCTACAATTTCCAACTTTTTATGGCATCACTCTTGAAATGTAATACAAATGCACTTACTTTTCTCACCAAGATTTTCGATCGATGCTGGAAATAAAATAAGGGGGAGGGGGGGTCAAAAGATCAGAAGACACAATTATAGTGAGAGACAACGCACAGATGCTGTGATGTTCACATGTTCTATTCATCTTTTGTCAAACGTCAATCATAACTGCACTCATCAGCCTGCAGTGCACATGTCACACAGTTGGCACTCATGGCCATTTGTTTCCTTGGAAGTTTCCAAATTAGTCAGACCATTTTAGAACTCTTCGTTGCTAATTAAGGATCCCCTGAGAGTCCAAGAGGCATTTTTTTCCCCCTCAGACCATCTGTCTTTGTGGTACCAGACAGACTGCTAGCTCATGTAAGCATAACATCAGAGTAGGTATTAGAGCTTTCTTTTTATAGCTACTCAATGTCAATTAAGGTGTTGCCATGAGAATGTATCAAAATCCATATGGGTCATTCTATGGATCATTCTATTCTAAAGCCTAGCGCTAACAATTCAAGGGTTCTTAACATGATTTAGAAGAAACTGCTGTTCTTACTGAGAATCACACTATTTTTAAGTGCATGACCATTTGTCCGGGTTGACCAACATGACATTTACATCTAAAATGTCACGTACATAAATGTTATATTCTTATCAAAGTTTTGTTATTTTCAGAATTAAATATATTTTCCTGAAGGCATTCAACATATTTCTTGATCATCCGGCCGTCACATTAACTTGTTTTGTCTGTAAATAGCATACTGTTACTTGACATGAACATGAACAAAGACAATTTGTAATAGAGAAGAAACTAAGCATTGACATTCTTTAACATTGTTTTTGTTGTTTTTTCATTAGTATGAGAGGGTCTGTCAAGATTAATCCAACCACTCGTCACGCAAAATATACAGGTATAGCTGTTCTTCATTGCAGTTTTAACACTATTGCTGAGCAAATTACATGTCTAATTGAAGGCATGTATGTGAAGTTAATAACTTGACCGTTATTGGATAGCTAGAGCCATTTTATTATGAAATGTACCACCCCGTCACATTTACTATAGTTCACTCCATTATATTTCAATGTGGAAGAAAATGTATGTCTGAGGTGGGCGAAAATGATTTTCTGGAGGGTGGTCATAGTGTACAAGGCATGTGTGGAATGATCCATATGCATTGTCATTTCATATGTATCAGATAACACTTTTAAAGATCAGTTTGTAGTTATTTGCAATCATATTATTAGACATACAGACCACAAAGAAACAATCAAATGTTTAGAGAAAAAAATACATATGTTTGGCCATTTATCTAAGGTCTGTCAACACAAACTTGTAATATCACTGTGTCAAGGCTATAACAAAAGATCAAGGGACGAGCTGTTAGGAGCTTGTGAGCATGTAAACCATTTGAATATTTCTGAGTTTACAGTATATGTAGATCCATTTACTCTACTACAGAAATGTTCATGTTTTGTTAATGAGTGATTAGTTTTTGTCAATACAGTTGATTTTTGTGTTAATTTAAAAAGACCCAAAGTTTAGGGACTGAATTTCCATTAGATTTTTCTAACAAGTCAAAAGGCCCATGTTAACTCTGAACAATGTAGCTGTGATTCAGCATTCATGTAGACCAGTAGGCCTAATGCATCCTGCACACTAGGCTACTACTACAGGAATATAACTGCTTATACTAATTTTGTCAGCACAAGCCAGCAGACCGTGAAGTACCCTTAGAGGAGATGATGGGGACCGCTGATGCACACAGTCCTTCAGTAAGGACATTGGCTGCTGACTAGTCTCCCAATGACTCTCTACATTTAGACAGCACTGGACAGAGAATCGGTCTGAGATGCTGGGATAAAGTGATGTAAGGTATTGTGGTCAGTGTGTTCATTGCCAAAGGGATACAGAGCCATTAACTGCACTATAACAGATGCTGTCTTATATAGCCACTCAGGCTGGACACAGGATGACCTGAGCAACACATACTGCAGATGGCTCACTTAGTATCATTCATTGTGAATAAGATTTAGAAACTGCTCAATAAGGCTTTTACGGTTTACAACAGTGCACAATATACTGTACCAGTCAATTTAATACAGTATATCCAGATAAAAGCTAAAAGTAAGTTTTATTATTTGATTGTAATTGCAATTTATTAGTCATATTTTTCATTTAGCCTGATATGTTCCTTGTATATTGCCAATAACTGTATCCAGCCAAACATATAATAGATTTTACTTTATACCGATCTTTTTGCCTGTCTGGTGAATCTCTGTGTTACAATACAAAGTGTGGTTGTCAAAAACTATTGCTGCGGTACTGAACAACATGCATTTCAAAACTCTACTAAGTGGTTGTCCATTAAGAAATGGGTCAAGCAGAGATTGCTTGAGGTTGCGTTTGACAGGAAGGCAATGAGATTAGCTTTCAGATAGAGGGATCAGCTGACATTACACTCGTAAGCCTTTTGTACCATGGGGTACACGCTGTCTAAAATCCACGGCATTTTTTAATAATGACAATGTCCCATTCAGGTGAAGCCTCCAAATCACCAACAATGAATTATCAGTTGAGACGTGAACAAATGATCATAATCATTGTTTTCAGTTGACCTACAATAATCTAGCATTACAAATTCTGACCTAATTCACACTGTGCAAGAGGTAGTTTACGTATAGTCAGCTTTTAACATCTTCACACCGCAGCTTAGCCACTCTGAATCAGATAGGAATGCTTGCTAGACTATTTGTCCTTACGAAAACAATTTCCCTGAGATCATGTCTCTGTGGACATGACATGTTGCTAATAGACTGTGAGACGAGGACACAATTGAGCAGGTCAACATCAGACGTAATTACGCCTTCAGCCCAGTCTGCTTCTAAAGCTATTTTCTCCAGCTCTCTCTCCTCTCTCCTTCTCTTTACCGTGCTCTTACGCACTCACACACACACACAAATGACTTGACATTTTACTGACAGCTTGCAATAATGAATGGGCCCAACATGAAGCCTTAAACTGTTTCAAGCCCTGGGAATATGGGCTGTAGCTGCTCTGAGTTGGTGTGTGCACACTCTGACAAACTGGAAGGGCCGTCTGTGGAGACCGTCTGACTGCAGCTCAGCAGAAACGCTGCTAGACCTCAGCAGCAGCATCAGCAGTTGGGGCTGTGGGTCTGTGCTGTCCTAACCAGAGCTCACAGAGCCTACACAGGGATCTCCAGCAACCGCAGCCCAGCACACGGCTCCCTAGATGTTGTTGTGGACAGTAACAGTCTGAGCCTGAGCTGGCGACGTGCTGAGCTTACTGAGACATAGCACTATGAGATGTGAACATATAACTTATGGCTACTGTCAGGCACCGAGACAGAGACTCCCAGATGCCTTGAGATGAGTGACCCATATGCCACCTGCTGAGATGGTAGACTGATGATGAAAGTGTACTGCAGGCTGAAGATGGCTTGCTTCACATAGGGGCTGAGTGATTTATGCACATTTGCATTGTGTTAGTGGTTGTGTAAGGTCCTTCACCATAAACTAATTTATATCCTGGCAGATGATACAGCACCACATAAATCTGCTGCGCCTTGATTCCGGAAGTGATTTTTCATCTGGACAGTGCACAAATGGCTAGTGCATGCTTTGAACACTGATGTGTTGAGGTATGGAGTACATGTTTCATGATGTAGTTTGCACACATCATGGTTATGGAGTGCATCAATCATATGAATAAATTAGATTTTGCATTTTAAAGGAGCACTTTTGAACACAAATCCTTCACACAACTGCACAACCTGCTTGCTTATGGCCTATTCAAAATATGATCTTATTGTCTATGCTCACCTCTCTCAAATAGAACTCTCTGAAAGTGACTCAACATTTTTTGTTGGAGCTTTCCAGATGCCATCACATGCGTTGACATATGTGCCCATGTTAACCCACTCCTGACCACTAATTTGGACAATTAATTTAGTCGAGATGATTCCAACAGAACGAAACTGGCTTTTTTTTTTTCTTACAGCTGACGCCAGATACATTTTAGTATAACAAATCATCACATTTCATATTTCCAGTCTTTTGGAGATACTGGCAAACACAGCTAGGTCATATAGTGTTTTGAGTGAGGAAAGAGTCTTACCAATACAAAGCTGGACAACATAGGCGTAGTAAGACCATGCCACAATTAGGGAGATGAATAGAACCGGGATCCAGTGCAAAACTCTCTTACAGCTCCGTTTAATACTGCGCGAGCCAGACGGCGCCATCTTCTACCAAGACCAAATCTGGCCTATATTCTTTATTCCTACTGTCACTGCATTATTTGTTGATGTGCACAACGTGCAATTGACGCTAGTCCATGTTCAAGTCCTACCACTCGTCTAGTCGCCTGATCCGCGGTGCGTCGACGAGTCTCGTTTGCGGTGCAAAATAACAGCGCCGCCCCTTCTCACCAAGTTGCCATGACGTTCCTGGGATGCTGTGCTACATGCACATGGGCTTAGTCAATTACAATGGAGTAATACAGATGTCGATTCACTATTTCGACAAGACCTGTGCGATTTCACTGTTGTTCAAGCTACCGACTGAAGGTGAACGCATTGCTGTGCACGGTGTGCGAGTGTGAGGTATAGTGTGACATTGTCGAAAATAAGGGGGAGCCTAGGATAGATTACTCTAGTCTTGGCAGATGTTCCACACCACTTTTTTTGACCGACTGCGTGAGCCCGCGTATCATCAAAGAAAGCGTATTAGCATATTTTGAAGTAGCCTAGGGTTACTTTGTGTATGCAGCAGACTTCCGAGGACAACATTTAAATCATAAGTAGGCTATATATTTTCAAAAAGTTACGCACACAAAATACTTTCTTCCAATGGTTATGGTTTTGAGATTTGGTACACGCGCTTTCGTCCAAATAACGTAGCCTGTGGCCTACAAATAAAAACAATACAATAGTTATTAACAGTTAATAGTTTTAAAACGTTGGTAAGACTACATTAATGAAAATAGCATTAATAAACAATAATGTCAGTGCAACATCGATTAGCAAGAGCATAATGAAAATAAACAAATAATGTACTATTACTGCAAGGCAACGGTTAAATGGTTTACATGGTTGGGCTGCAAGAATAATGCATTCTTGTATTACCATGAACCATCACAAGTTCAAAACGGGGTCAGTATTATTCCTTGTCCTGACATAAGCAATGCAATAGCACTACTACTGTACAGCCTACTCAATAATGAAGTTTAAGGTTGCTAGATATTTGCAAGTAAAACTGTTCTTGATAAAAAAAAAAATAAAGACAACAAGACAAGACACTATTGCCCCACTAGGCCTACTCTCTCTCTCTCTCTCTCTGAGCGGCAGACCTCCCTGTAAGTTGATCTGTGTTGTGGACTGCAGACAGGCTTGGAGAAAGTATGTTAGCAATGTGCTCACTGTATAGGCAGATTAAGTGGCTTAAAATTCGAAGGGAATCAGTCTGAACAACTACACAGACAGACCAGCCGTCTCAGATGACTCAAAGACTGACTTTATTATACAGAAGTAAGACATCATTACGAGGAAAAACAATTAAAAATAGACGGAATAAATAATGGTAACTCACAAACGTAATCTCAAACTGCAGAGCAGAACCCTCTACATGCAATATTCTTCAGTCAAATAAATTAACAAACAAACTTTCTTTTCATCGTATTAATGATTTCAAAGTAACAATAACTTAAGTTAACCTGATAGAGAAACATGCAAAATAAGCAAACTGTATTGAGGGCCCTTTTCAAATAAAACACATTTAAGTGATTACTCCTAAGGCGTTAGACATTAGAACCATCAACCATATTGATTATTTTGGACAGAAATTATGTTATCTATTTCACTGTTTATTGACCCCCTTAATTTCAAAGAAAGCCCCATTCTGTCCGTTCCAGCTGATACGCCTGACAGAAACAACAACATGACACAGTTAAGACCACTGCAAGATTGCGAGAGTGCTTTACAGTCTTCAACATCAGATCCTCTCTTAATTCTTCGTCAAGGCAGAGAGGCAGAATCTGGATGCAGGAGGTCCAAGACACTGGACACTTTCCAACTGAGGAAACAGACAATGCAATATAGCTTATGACTACTTGCTAATGCTTTAAACAGTGACATTGCAAGGCCACAGGTCACATTCACCTCTCCACTTGCATGTGTATCAGGAACACCTAACCAGTGGGCTAGAACAAAACATTAGCATGGTCTGTTTATCCTTGTGCTATGGTTTTCTGTGTGTGGCTGTGAACAGCTCTGCTTCATGCTAGTGTGAGCAAGGTCAATCGGTGTCTG